>NW_024581117.1:6405495-6472719 GCF_017639235.1 Corvus kubaryi
AAATCCAATTTACTAAATGTACTTTAATTGGTACTAATTACATTAGCTTTCCTTTCAGAATGACAAATTCCCCATAGGTTTCACTTTAATAGTCTTCTATCAAAATCAACACAGGATGACTGATGATGAGCATCACACAAGGGGTGGGAAAAGAGATGCTCTTCCCCCCTCTCTGCCCCCAGACACACAGGCACACTCACTACCGCTGCTTTCTGCACGTTTATCCTTTTATCAATTTGCTAAGTCACAGAGTCATGACTCCATCACACATCATTTTCTGTTCCAGTGAAAAATTTCTCTAAAAATAAATACTCTGTGGCTGGAAGCAGCCAAGAAGAACAGAAGCTTTAACAGAAAAATACACACAAGGTTTCAAATATCAGGGCCACCAATTACTAGGGTACTTCCAAGGACTCCAGGGAGTCCTGCTCTTGAACCCTCTGAGACGCAAATCTAATAAGTGAATAAAGCCTAACCTGATCTTGAGAACTAGGCCCAATTACGCCGAAGGGCAACTTCACTGCATTATTGCCTGCTTTCCATTACAAGGGCATCCAGTGAGTACATCTGGAAAAGAACCTGAGAGGAACCAAGGCTGTCTGCCCAGAAAAACAAATAAAGACAGATATGCCTCTGTGCTAAAGTGAAAAAAAGAAAGAAAATATAATAAGTAGGTGGTTTGCAGGGCTGTCTGTATTTCATAATGTGATAAACTGCCCTCAGGATTTTTTATATGATTGAATTTAGAAAGCTGGGGGGCGGGGGAGAAGGAAAATAAAAAAGGGTGAATCGCTCAATTTCAGCTGAGTGAAACTCAAAGATGGGAGAGGAGGAAAAGGGAATTTAAGGTGGTAGACCTAAAACGCTTTGCACACATCAAATGAAGCAATCAATGCCATCTATACAAATACCAAACTGGACCCTAAGACTGTGATCATAATGGAAGATGGAAATATTTTGCATTTGCTGAGGCAAGAGGAGAAAGGAAAAATACAACACCGTGTCAACAGAAAGGGAGATATGAAAGACAGGAAATTGGTATCAGATTTCAGAATGAAAGTGAACAAGTTTCCTAGCCGTAACTAATTTGATTCACCATCTGACAAAATATTTAAGTGTTTTGCATGAGAGTACAATACTTAAAACTACTAATTTGAATAGACTGAATGGTGATGGAAAAAGGTGTTTAATTAAAACCCCAGTCCTTTGTAATCCCCACGCTTAGTTGTCGCTAAGTATTTAATTTCTGCAGAGTATCACTGATGACTCCATCACCATACACATATAAAATTTCTGAAGTAAAGCATTTAGAAATTAAAAGTTAAAAGGCTTTTGCTATGAACTTATAGCTTTTTTCCCTGGCTTAATACAGTTTCATTACACATTGCACTTGCAAGCTGATTTTGTTGCAAAGAATTTTGTGCAGTCAGTGTAAGTCTAAATAACCACTGTAAAAACAGGGTATCTAGAAATACAAACAAGTTTGACTGCAATGCTGGCTTTCAAATGCCTGTAAGAATTTGCTATGTAGGTGGCCTGTAAAGACTCCGGTCTTTGTGAATTGTTTCCATATCTACAGCTTTACTGATTGAGGGTTTGTTTGGTTTTATTTTGTTTTTGTGTTTTACTCTAATGGGACCTGAAACAATCTGGATATTGATTTAAGAACAGACCCAACACCTCTTAAGAGTCAGTAACCAATCTTTCCACCAGCACTCATGACAAGGATCAGGTCCAGACAGTCAGCATGTGCATACAATCTCATCTGCTGCAATCACTGCCTTTTCCTGTCAGCCATTTGTTAAACGCATTTGTTGACTTTTACGGTACCCATGAGAAGGACCCATAAGAGAATTCGAAAGATCTACATATGTCTGTAAAATAACTTGTATGTACAAGATTCCATAAGTTTGAAGCTGTAGATGCAAAATGCTTTGAAACAGGAAATCGCAGTGTCTTCATATGTATGCCATCTAGCAAAAACGGCCCTAATCAGTTCTATGGCATTGAGATGCTAATGGAATACAAAATATAATAAATAACATGAAAGAACTTTTGACTTCTATGTCTGCTGTCAACAAGATAAAGAAATGCTATTTCCAAACCCAGAGAAGTTCCAAATCCCTAACTTTGAACAGAAATGCGTAAAAACCAATTTTCAGGAGATCTTTTTTCTCCCGTCCAATCATTTCTTTATTTCTGCAGTTTATGCTCCCCAGCAAAGGTGGCGAATTGCTCAAACATTTGCTAGAATGAGTTGTCAGTATTAAACTCCACTTCACAAAAAGTTCCCTCACTGGAAAAGAGGTCAGACGTTTAATTCATTCTCCTCTAGAGAAGGTTAAAAAACACACATTTATCAAATAAGAAACTCTCATTTACACTATCATGCACTAGCTGACTAATCTCTTGCTAATCTTGGCCTAAGTGCTAGAGTTCAAGGCACAGAACCAATAGCAGCCTTCCAGTACCTAGAGGAGGCCTATGAGAGAGCTGTAAAGGGCCTTTGACGAGCATGTAGTGATAGGACAAAGGGAAATGGCCTTAAACTGAAAACATGGCAGGTTTAGTTTAGACACTGTGATAAATTCTTTACTGTGAGGATGGTGAGACACTGGAACAGGGAGGTTGAGGATGCCTATCCCTGGCAGTGTCCAAGGCCAGGGGGGATAGGGCTTTGAGTAACCTAATCTAGTGGAAAGTGTCCCTGCCCATGGCAGGGTGGGGTGGAACCACACGATATTTAAGGTTCCCTCCAACCCAAACCATTTTATGATTCTATGCTTACACCCTCACAGAAAGCTCATTTACTCTTTTGTGTTTGAGATGCTGACACAATGGTTCTGGACAGAAGTCCAAGTAAGCAGCCTGATGGAATCACCAAAATGGCTGTACATCAACTGCATTTGTAGCTCCAGCTTAAATCAGCCCAGGTTAACAAAAAAAAAACATTTTTTCCACTCACACTCCTTTTCCTAATACACGTTCATGACACAGCCATCATCCCAAAAAGTAAACCCGAAAGGTTTGAGACCAGACAGAAAGGAAGACACAACCCACAAACCCATTCATACTCACAGACACCGTCCCTGTGAAGTATAGGATTGCCTGCATGTGCAAAAACTGCAGTGTGGAAAGTCAAGAAAATAATGCACGACTGGCAGTCAAGACCGTAACCTACAAAGGCTCTGCATACCAAACATGAGACAGAAGATTCAAGGCCAGGTTAAGAAAAATTCTGATGCACTCAAGCATGCAATTAAAGCAAGTCACACAGAATACACATCTGTTTTAAGATTGATAGGAGAAATTATACAGACCATTCTTACAACAAAACAAATTATCTACCTACCTGTTTATGCATCTCTATATTCAGTCCATAGGACATCTCGTAATACTAAGAAAAAAGAAAATTACTCTGTTAGACCTTGCAATTGTGGAAACTACTTTGAAATTCCCTATGACTGAAACATCATCTGTACAAAGACATACAGACTTACACACATTTATTTGCCTTGAAGAGTTCCTGGAATTGCAAAGAAAGCATTTCATAAAAAACTTTTTTTTTTGCTTTATCTACATTGTTTCATGTCACATTTACAAAGAACAGCTGTCAAACAAGGCCAAAACAGACCAAAAAAAAAAAAAAATCACAAGCGGAGTCAAGGATTAGAAGCAGAAAACGATCAAGATTTTATCCACTAGCACAGATAGAACATGCCAAAAAAACACCCAAAGCGGTTCAAGCATATAAACACATAAATCAGTAATGTCTAACAGACTAATGATTCAATATTTTAAATTTTACAAAAGAACACACAAAAAAAATTCCTGCAATTAAACTGCAAGGACAAAAAAAAAGAAACAGCACAGAAATTCAGGGCCAGAGCAGATACACCAATCTATGTAGGTCCTGCTGTGCCCGAGTACTGCAGGGAACTCTGCTCAGTGTGTAACGTTAATACCAAACAATCTCCAAGACTTAGGCATATCAGGCATTAAAATGACAACTGCGAGCCTTACCGTTTGCTTGTGCTCTTGCTTAAGATTTTTTCAAGGTTATTTACTCTTTTTGTGTATACAAGAGTATTACTTGTCATGTGCATATGGAAAACAGCTAATCCTTCAGAGGTGTACAACAGAAGAGATAGCAAGAGCTCCTCTACAGTCATCATGATCCATCACACAATTATGTATTTAGACATGTCTTCCTATGCACATTATTTAACCAGGCAGACCACAACAACTGAGGAAATTCCTTTCACTGAGATCCCTGACATTCTCAGTTTAATGAAACAATGATTCAGCTGCCTAAGAGCAACAGCTCTTCTAGGAAGAAGGCACTGGATTTGCATGAGCTTGTGTACAATTTTGTCTTACTTACATCATAGAAAAAAATACTATCCTGAACCATTTTACAGATATGACCATTGGGACAAGTCAGCAAAAGTGAAAACATCATCCCCAGGTACACTACGGAAGTTGCACACAGCTTGAAAGGGCTGACAAGTGATTTGCTAGCATTTGGAAGAAACATCCTCAACTGCTTAAAAGGTTAAAAAGCCAGTTTCACAAGGATACTGACTGCTGCAAACAAGTTAAAACACCCCAGAAACTAAGGATTTATCATGGAAGCACTGATGGAACCTCAACAACAGCAGCGCTACTACAATCTTCCTGCTTGCCTCCAGCAATCCAAATGTATGTCAGTCTCAGTATACGAGGCTAATAGACATTTCGAATTTGTTATGCAGCTTGCTTACCATGACATAATGTCGCTGCATCTCTGTCTTCTCACTGGCCAGTTTTTCACATTCTAGCTTTAAACTGTTTAAGAGACAAAAAGGAAAAAGCATGGGTACTTCATCACACTAAAGTGACATTCTCCTGAGCACCGGCTGCTCCCTTTTCAAACATTTCTACACCACACAAATACAAATGTGTATTCCAGCTCTTGCTTGAGAGTTTAGGGTGGGGGTTTGCACTTTTCCATTATCAAGGGATACTGGGCAACATCCTCATCTCCTAAAAGAACTGCATACATACATGTGGTGTACACAGAAAATTATTTTTCTGACAAAAAAAATAAACACCGACATTGGTTCACAGAAGAAGCACACAGGGGTTCGCTCATATCTTTAACAGTTAAGCTTAAGAAGCTACAAACAAAAATGTAATTTGGGTTTCAGCGTTTTTATTTAGGAGTTTTAGAAACATCTCTTTCTTTTACTCAACCCACAGAAGAATCAAATGCATATCACTGCGTCAAGAAGCAAAACTTGTGGATTTTAATTTTTGCTCTTTGCTATTACTGACGATCGAACTGCAAGTAAAATACTGCACGTAATTTAAGGAATACTGTGGTAAATACTAAGACCTCCAGTGTTTATTTTGTTTTCAGAAGCCCGCTAAACAATCCTGCCAGAAGTCACTTGTCACTTTGAGGACACAGCGCTGTTCCACCTAAGGATAATGAAATAGCTCGCCGCCTCACTTCCAGGTTATCAGCACTTGACATGTCAATGAAAGGCGCGAGGGGGCCGAGCCAAGACAAGCCTGTCCTGAGCGGCATTTCGAAGAAAATCAGAGGACGAGCCCAGCCAGACACATATTTTTCTATCAACAGCCTCCCTCCCCCACTCCGCACGCAAAAGTAAACAAAAAGACCAAAAGAAACAAAAGAAAAAAAAAAAAAAAAAAAGAACAACCACACAACGGAACGCGGGGAAAACAAGAAAATCCGCTCGCACCGCCCGGTTCGGGGCCCAGAGGAGCCCTTCGCCCGAAGGTCGGGAGAGGAGCGGGATGTGGAAGAGCCGGCGAGGAGCGCCTGGCTGGTGTGGGTCCGCCCCGCTCCCGGATCCCGCCAGGGGTCCCGCGCCCCCGCCCCGCCGTCCCTCCAGGCGCGGCACTGAAAGCGGAGAGAGGAGAGACCGCGCGGGGCTCGGGGAAAGTAGGCAGTTTTACCTGTGGTACTGAGCCTGCAAAAACTGAAACTCCTCCTTAATCCGATCGCAGGACTCTGAAATGGTGAATTTAAAGGGCTGCGCTGGCTGGTGAGGAGCCTGCAAGCAAGGAACAGCAGGTCTTTTAATCGCCCCCTCTCGCCCGGTCACTACCTCCCGCCCGCCGCCGTCCCCCGCCGCGGCCCTCGCACCCGGGCTCCGCCGAGGCGCAGCCCCCCACGTCCCCGCTCGTCCGCTGGAGACGGCGAGATGCCCCAAGCACCCCGAGATGCTGCCCCGACGTGTGCACCGGCGGTGCGGGACCGCCGCTGGAGGAGGTGTTGCCCGCTCGGACCCTCTGTACCGGCCGCAGCCGCGGGACGCGGGGCTGGCGCCCGGACCGCCGCGCACCACGCGAGAGCAACTCGAACAAGCCAACCCCGACCCGGAGAGGCGGCGGCGGCGCGGCGGACAACAATAAGAAAATGGCTACAACTCCGCGGTGCCCGCACCGGAGCGCTGCCCGCGGGGCCGCCGCCGCCACTCACCGGGTGCCGGGTCTGCGGGTACATCTTGCTCAGGTCGCGGATCATCCACGCCGCTTCGGGGGGCGCTGGCGGCGGGAGCGGCGGGGATCAGGGCTGCAGGCGCGGCGGCGGAGACGGCGGGCAGGGACGCCCCGGCCCCGCCGCCCCAGGGCTGGCGGGGCACCGCCGGCAGCAGCGAGGCGCGACGGCGGCGGCGTCCGCAACGCTCGGGGGCCGCTGCCACATCCCCCGGGGGCGGTCAGCGGGCGACGCCGGCCGGTTCTCCCGAGCGCCGCCGCCGCTCCACGGGCTCCGGCGGGCTGCGAGCCCCGTGCGGCAGAGGGCGAGATGGAGGAGGGCGGGGAAAGCCCCTCCGCCGGCGCCGGCGCGCGCTCCACCGGAGATTCCCCCCGCCGGCAGTTTTCCTCCCCTCCTGAAAACTTTTACTGCTGCTGCCTGCGGCTCTCCCAACGCCGGGCGGAGCGGGGCGCAGAACCCCGGCGGGGATGGCGGCTGCGGCGGGCGGGAGGCTGCTCCGGTGCCGCGGCGGGGGTGCGTGCGGTGCGGTGCCCTTTTGTGCGGCGGTCCGGTCCTCGCTGCTACTGCCCGCACCGCATCTCCCCCGCTAGTGCTGCTCGACCGCCTTTTTTTTTTTTTCTTTTAATTAGAAAAAAAATTTAGAAGAGCGATAAAGATTAAAAAATACGGTACGGTCCGGGCAGCTTTATTTATATATATATATATTTTTTTTTTTTTTTTTTTTTTCCTCTCTTTTATCCCTCCTCGCCTTTCGAAACTCCGGGAAGTGGCGGTGGTGGCGGCGGCAACGCGCGGAGTGGAGCCCCGTGCTCGGCTCGTCGGCGTGGCGCGGTCCGGTCCGGCCCAGCCCAGCCGTGTCCTGCCCAGCCCGGTCCAGCCCAACCGCCGCTCCGCGCCGCTCCCACAGCACGCTCTGCTGAGGTGATTCCTTTGACCAAATTTAGCAACGGCTCGTCATTAACATTCTGATACATATTCACAGCAGCCGGAAGGCCGCCGCTACGGAGCACCCTGGGAGTCCGAGTCTTTTCGATGCCGGACTGCCCGCATGCAGCCGCTCCGGGGACTACTTCTCCCATCAGGCACCGCGACACCGTCGGCCGCTCCCCCCGCCTCCCACCCATGAAGGGCGGCGGCGGCGACCAATGGGCGGCGGGCTGCCATTAATCGCCGCTCGGCACCAATGCCCATCACTGCGCCGCTGACAAATGGGCGCGCGGGCCCGGGCAGAGGGGCGGCCCCGGACTCGCCCCCACGTGGGGTCCTGACGCGCCTCGGGCCAGCAACCAATCAGGCAGCTCCCCGCCGCCTCCCCGCCCCCGCTCTCCCGCCGCCCGAGGCGGGGCCCGCAGATCGCCGGCGTTCCGCGGCGCCGGCGTTCGAACAGGGGAAACATTTGTTCAGCCGTCAATCAAAGTAACGTGGGGCCGGTGTCGGCTGTCGCCGCCGCCGCCGCCGCTGCTCCCACGGCCTCCTCCTCCTCCGCGCGGGGCGGTGGCGCGGCGGGAGCGGGGGGCGGTAGGGGTCTCCGCCTCGCGTCCCGCCCGCGGGCACGGCCGGAGACGGGCGCTAATGAGGGGCAACGTCACCTTAAAAAGGCGGGTGCGGCGTCGCCGGTGTCCCCGTGGGTTCGCGGCCCCGTCGCAGGGTTCGCGGCGGGGCCGGGCGGGGAATTGCCCCTGCACTGCCCGCCACGAGGGCGGGGCTCTCCCGCTTGCCCTCAGCTCCGTAGGCCGCGCCGGGCCGGGGCCGCGCGCCTTTCCCAACGCCCGTGCTCGCGCGCGTGCACCCGGGAGGCGCCAAGGCGGGACCGCTGGGGCGGCCCTGGCTGCCCGACGGCTCCCCCCGTTCCCAGTGCCGCTGGGCAGGCGGAGCGGTACACTGCTACAGTCGCCGAGTGCGACGTGATTTAAGTTTTGTTGTTTCTTTTTTTTTTTTTTTTTTTTCCCCCCCGGCTTTGCTGAAGGAGCTCCGCCTTTACTCGAAGAAGCGGTGGTAGGGGCAGGGTGTTCTCCACTCGCAAGAGGAACGTTTGAAGACTTGGTCGTTAAATGCTCCATTGTAATGCCACGTTTGTGTTCGATGGGGCATTTTGTCCCGGCTTCACAGGGCTGCTGTGCCCTCTGAGTACTGCACGTTTTGGAACGTACAGTAAATACACCTGGGAGCGACCTAAGCAGAGGAAAGGACAGGAACTACAGCCTTGTCTCTCAAGCAGCTAAAGCTGCAGCAGCCGCCGCTCCTGCGTTTTGCAGACTGGGGAGCAGGCTTCAGAAAGTACCTTCCCAGGCCTGAGTGTCGCATGCTTTCTGCAGAGCTGTCATTGAGGAGCTGGAACGTGAACACCTGATTCCACACGCCCTCCCCCCCCCCCCCAAAAAAACCCCAATTCTGCACATAGTGGTGCTGTGTCCTGGAAAGACCCCAGAACAATTTTTCTGCAGAGCCCCGTTCTAGACAATGCTGTGCAGTGACGCACACATGAGGGATAGGCTCATAGATTGGCGTGTTTTTTTCCTTCTCTGTGTCTGTCATGCTTAGATTTGCCTTCAAGCAGTTTGTATTCCTGATGAGCTGCAGTTTAAACCTGCATGCAAAATAGATGTGGTTTAGTCATGTCATTTTTGATGCTTGTATGCCAAATCTATAGTCTCAAAACATACACTCAGCAGTTAATACCCTAACGATGGTAGCTAAATTATGTATACTTACGGGCTTGGTTGTAAATTCTCTTTGCTGTCTACAGATCCCTGCCTAAGGCCTGCAGCTACTGAGCACCTTGAGGCCTTGATGAGACATGACACCCAGGTTTTACCATTGAGGTTTTGCCTTGCTTAAGTAACCTTCAAGGACTGATCCAGTGAAACGGTCGTGGTGGTGGTGATGATGGAGGTGGTAATGACATCCATCTTCTGCCACTGCCTAGGACTCAGCTGCAAGAGGCACACAGTGGAAATTCCACCTTTTTTCTGGAGTTTGTAACTAAAATCTGCTCCCCTATGGTGAGTGCTATGACCACTAGCATCTGGAGAAGTTTGTCACAACAGATTCTTAATTGTTTTGAAGAAAGATTTTGCCTGAAATGACAAGTGTAAAATGGGCCAAAATATGTCCATCCTTCTCCCCTTCTGTTTTTATACGGCCAAAAATATCTACATGGTTTTTATTGCAATACTTAGCTTCCAGCCTACTTGCATGTCTAGTTTCTGCTGTAATTTTTGTATTTACCCAGGTCATAATCAGATTTCCGTAAGGATTTAGACCTCTAAATATTGTTTAAAGATTTTGTGATAAAACACCTGCCTAATTATGAAAACACTGCTTCTCGTGTGTCTAAATCTTCCAGCACCAAAAAGGCTTTTAAAAAATCGATCATGAGCACCCCTCACTAGACAGAGGAGCACTTCCAACTCCTCTGAAATAGAGGACATTCACCATATGCCTGGACCAAGTCTTGACATTCAGAACTATGGCTGCCAAATCTACAAATGCTTAAGTAGCTGTCACCAAGAGTGTGAAAGCTGTGCAGGAACAGAACAGAACTATTCACTCTGCAGAGCTGTAAGCATCTCTGGAAACCTGATGGGTGTGCACAGTGGATATTACCATCAAATCCACAAAGTGGAGAAGGATAAGTCCAGTTATAAAATAAACAGTATGTCTGAAGAAATTGAATTCTGAAAATAACAGCAGGATTCATTGTTCCCTGTCACCCTGCATGAGTTTGGCATTATGTACAGAGCTCCAAACATACAGGTGTTCAATACCTTAGAAGGCAAAAGCATACAGCTTTTTGGTCAAAGCAGTCTCTGGTCTTCTTGTGCCGGTCAGTTTACCAGCAATGTTCATCGAAGCTTCGCCAATATTTACTCTTGCTTGCTCATTGGTCTTCAGTGAATTTGTGTAGCTAAAAGTAAGGCAGAGCTTGGTTTGCAAAGCTTTAGCAAGACATATATATCCATATACTTAACTCTTCATGTAACTAATCACTTGTCTATTTTTGTGCAGTTTTGCAGCATTCTGGCAAGATCCATGCAACCCAGAAGTTTAAGAGAAAGTGTGCTATAACTTGCCACTTTTAAATTATGTGAATTAAGATCAGAATGTCATTGTCATTCTGTTTTCCTGTCTTCTGTCACTTCTGACACAGCTTTGATGGATCTTTAAATATGGGCTGTTTTGTATTTAAAGTTCCTTGTTTTTTCCTTCTTTTATAAAAAATCTTTTGTGCTAGGTTATATAACCTGTACCATTATCTAGCAAGTGGAGAAGCTAGCTTTTAAATGTTTTACACATATTGCTAAAGATTTTTCATAAATGAATCGATTGCAAGAAATATTTAGGCAGTTTTGTACACACAGTAAGTGTGCTGAGTTTTGCCTGGTGTAGAAATATCCTTATAAAATGTTTCAGAGGCGCCAGAGGTTGCAAAACATCACATCCATTCTTTTGTCAAGAAAGGCAGCCAGTTATTTCAGTCCTGATAGTTCAGAACTAGCCTGCTTTTGTTTACATTCAAAATTTAGAGTCTGAAGTGAACAGAACAGTGTGTGCTTATATATGTACTTTACAGGATAAGTGAAAGAAACTCTCTCTTTTCCACCTAAGATTTTCTACTCCACTTTCAGACTCTTGTGATTTTTTTTTTTTTTTACTGTCACATCATAACCTTAGTACAGATATTTATCAGTGCTAAAGGACCTTTAAGAAAGGATCCAATCCTGAGGCTGTTTTATATGTAACCCCACATATTCCCTGTCTGGAATGACTGTAGCTGAAGACCAAGACAGTTGTGCCTAGCACTGCAGCTTATTACAGTTTATTTTGGGACCAAGTTACAAGGTCACCATACTTTGTCAGCTGTATACTCACACACACACATACACAGAGGCACACACGCAGGCACACAGACTCACAAAAATAAAGTGTTAAACTGATAATCAGTTCAGAATGCTCCAGAGTAAATCTTTTATCTGTACACATATTTAACTTCACTGTGTAACAAGTGCTCTTCTTCATCTTCAGGAAGATAAACTCAGTGAGGTTGTTAGTTGAATTGAAGCTAAGTTCTCGCTGCTTAAAAATTTTAATTATGGTATTAAGTCAGGTTCTACTGGTAGAAGAATGTAACAGCATGACACACATTTTATGATCTGGTGTTTTACAAGTGCTATCAAGTGACCCTGTCTCAGCAAGTTTTTAAAACACTCCCTACCTACAATTAGTCATTAGTGACCTTAGGGATATGTTGTTGCTGGTAAGAACATTAGGAGAATTTATGTATAATGTAATGATTTATATGCCAATTTATATGTATCTCCCTTGCAAAACAGGAATTTTGCATGTTCCAAACTATTTTTCATTGAAGTATTTACTTTTTTCTTTTACACTGCTAAAGTCACACTTTATTTAGTTCTTTTATAGGCATTGGTGGTTTGGATTTATGATCTTGCTTTATTTCTGCTTGATTCACCACATACAGAATTCTTGCAATGGTACAGTTCTGCTTACAAGAACTCCACGTGGGATGTGGCAGAAAAACCTGTGTTAAAGTACACTGACATTCTTCTCTGCAGGAAGAATAATAGTTCAGTTATCCTGTACTGGAAGCTGGTTGCAAACTTGCATGGTACAAAATGGCTTAGGCAGATATTTGAAATTAAAGTAATATTTCCTAGTCAGTTCTTCTTTCTGCATTAAAATCTGTGAACTAGCAGTCACGAATATTTTTATCCATGGCAAAACCACAACAAATTCTTTGGGAGGAAAACTTTAAATCTCTTAGAGAAGTCTCATAAAGTCCTATGTCATCATTAAGTTGTGTTTAAGCCTTTTTTTCATGTTCGATATGTGAATGCTACCTAGTCAAGCGACTTAAGTCCTGAGGCCCACCTGCAACATTTGCTAAGTGCATATTTAGGCCATTTATTCCTCATTTTGTGGTAATACTCTTAGTTGCTATAAGCATGAAATTAATGCAATAAGGCTTGAACTGAAAAAACTGGACCTGAACAAAACATTTTCTTATGGTTATACCTTATAGCCAGTAGCTAGATTACAAATTATACCCCTGATAAGACAACAATGTTTCTTAGTACATTTCTTCATAGGAAGCACCTTAGTCTCAGTAACTTAAAATCCACCACTTGATTTGCAACATCAGACACAAAATTTTCTTAACTTCCAGAAAATTAGTCAGGTGGTTTCATCAGGAAATATATAGGCTGGTCTAAGTGCTAAAATCCAAAGTTATAACAAGGAAGAGGTCAACCACTCACAAAACACAGCCTCCCTTACACTGACCCCCAGTATAAGAACAAGGATTTCCTTATCAGGAGTGATAACTGTAAAACATGTGGTCAAACACATGGCTTATCATTCTACCTTGCCTTTTAATCTCTCTAACCAGCTTTCAGTGCTTGCTGCAATGTTAGGAGTTTGCTAACTGTATTAGAAGATGAGGAGAATGGGCTTAGCATTCCTTCCTGCTACTCAAGATGCAGTCTGTGGCCCCGAAGGTAAAGAAAGTTCTCGCAGCCCTTGCAATACTATTAACAAATGTCACTAATTAGTCTCTGGCACATATTACTAAATAAATCCAATTCTTTAACTCTTTCACATTTTCTTAGGTGCAATAAATACCATTCCACATTTTTCAAAACTTTAGCTTTTCAAAAGTAAATACTAAATTGAAAAGGGGATTTTTGTCATATAATTTTGGTGAAAGAGAAACCACCACTGTTTGGAACTTAACATTTTTGAATTATTTATATTTTGACATGCAAGAGAACTATACAAACCAATTTAATTCTACAAATTCAAAGTGCTTTAAGTAGGATGAGGAAAGGGTACTTTGTACTTAAGGGTAAGAAGCCAAAAGAAAGAAAAATAATTTTAAATGGATATAGTATGTCTTTAGCTTAATGTTCTTTATAGTGACCATTAACATTAACTTTGGCAAAACTAAGTAAACTGAGCAGCACAAAAACATTATCTAATACAAAACCTCAAAAACTATTTTTAACTTATTTTCAGAGTGTAATTAAGATTTCGTACTTCTTTGTTTCTCATCCTATACTGCAAATTTCCTAGTTGCTCTGGAAAGGTGAAGACGCCATTTCTCTTTTAATTTTTAATTATATATCAAAATTGAATTGCATGCTGTCATTGTACTGCAGACTCTGCCAGCACAGCAATCAGGAGTTTAGATCTATGTATTGTGAAGCACCTTTTTTCCTTCAGACCTTCCTTAGGAGCATCATTCAGAAGTAAGATGTACACACCTCTTACAGTAGCTACGGAATTACTGTATGATAAAGATAAATGTGTTTAGCAGAGACTGAATCCAGCAAATAGCGGCTGTACATATATTTTTTTCTCTTCCAAACCCATGGAAAACTCTAATTCTATGGCAGTGTGTTTTCATCTGATGAACAACCAGGATGATTTTCTAAACAACCTTTGGTTCCTAAGGAATGTAACGAAGAATTCCTCTCCAGTTATTATTCAGAATGGAAATAGTGGAGATGATGTGCCTCAAGTAAGTTTATTAGTTGCCTGTAAGCTTCCCATCTTACACTGCACAACAGTCCAGGAAGTTTTGAATTTTTAGTGTATTTCAGCATTGAAATTTTTGAACAGTATACAGATTTTGAGACTCACTGAACGCATTCTGCTTCTATTTCTGTCTTTAATGGATTAATCTAGAGTGATCCTGTATGGACAGGGTCATATCCATGACCTGGATGTAGACATATCCATGGAGTCATTTCTTCAGAAAATGGTCACCATTAGGGTTTTGTGGGTTATGTGAATATTTTGCAGTGATGTGAGAAATATTGCCAAGACATCAGATTACGTCAAAGCCATATATGAGGTTACCTTTTTGTTATTCCTGTTCACACCATTTTGGAGAGTTGACAGTTCCTCTCCTATGTTACAGCCTTGTCTTTCCTGACCTTGACACATTTTTGTTCCTGCCCCCAATACAAAAGAGAAGCCCAATGGGGTCTCCAGAGTATCTTCTGTGGGACGGAGAGCAGCTGTCACTCTCCTGGAGTGGAGAAGAGTGGGTTCTGGAAGTAGGAGACTCTGTTCTGTCTTCTATCTGTCTTTATAGTTAGGGTGACAGTCTGGTCTCCATGAAAACTGAACACAAACAATGCAGTTCTCTTCACTGAGTCCTGACAAATGGACATTCACAAACCATAACTAAAGAAAGTAATGAGGAAATGGTTGTTATTTGAAGGACTCCTGTTTGTGTAGCTGGGTATACATGCAGTGATCGTCACTCCAGGTATCAGCCAGCCCTTTAACCCACACCTGTCTCAAAGGTAAACAATGACATTTTGTTCCTGATAACAAATCCTTTCAAAAGGGCAATCTCATGAACCTCTGTAAAGTTTACTTATGGAAAAAATGAACGGAGATTTACTCCTTACTTGCTTGTAGCTCGATTGACTCCATCAGGTTACATAGCATTGCTTTGGATGAACACTGGTAGAAAAGAGAGAAAGGATACAACCCACAGGGTCAAACTGATTTGGGCTAAATTTTAGGGGCAATTAAATTGCTTATTTCCAGAATAACCTGCAAGATATATTGAGTTGAACTTGATGTGAGATGGCTGAAAACAAAACAGGGAGTAATTTACTAAACAAACTTTTTTAATGACTTTTTTTCCCTTTAAGTTTTAAAGCAGCACCTGCCATAACAGTGTCCCTACCAGAGAAAGGAGGCATAAAGCTGAAGATAGCAAATTCACAGTGCCCCCTTTAAGAACAAACAGTCACTTCTTGCAATCAAAACCATGCTAATATGTGGCCTGTTCAAATAAAAATTACTGGACTAGAGCCAAACACTAAAAAGTAATTAATAATAGATTTTTTCAGAACCCACTCATCCATCAAATGTGTCACTCCTCCATAACTTTATTGCCTCTTGTTGCATTAAAATTAAGAAATTTAGCAGAAAATAAACACTCTTGCTTTCCAGCTGGTCCTCAGAGTTCAGAAGGGTTGGGTGGGACTGGGCTTAATTTCTGATTAGAACTAATTTGGCACTATTAAATCTGGTCACGTTCAGTAGGAAGTTCCATGACCACAGGTTCACAAATAATATGGTTTACCAATTCAATGCTATAGATCAGGTCATGTTCAATAAGAACTTGTGCAATCAGAGATTCATGAATAGTGCAATGAACCAATCTGGCATTATAGGTCTGGTGACATTATTCAAGAACCTTGGGAACAGAGATTCACGAATAGTGTAATTTATTGAAGCAACGGAAATACAGATTTGGAATTGCTGTTCACAAATGCATTAGCTGGGATAGAACTCTAACAGTAACAGTAACATTGTGTTAACCTGGGTAATAATAATTAGAAACTTACCAAGAAGGCATCCACCCTCAGAAGAAAAGGGAGGAGAGTAACCAGTCAACTGTCTCAAGTCTTTTTGGGTTTTCCTCCTAAGTGAAATTTCTACCCGTCTTAAATACAGTCCAATCTTATTCCCTTCCTCCTATGCTATATGTAGCAGATATAGAGAGTGAGTTGTGTAAAATAGTTATATGTGTCATAGCATGTAATTAATTAAGCTTGTTAACATATGCTGGGTGTGCATTTTAGAATTTAAACAACCCTTAGTCAGACAAAAGTTAATTTTTTTTTGTTATGGTGTCCTTCAAACTTCCAGTCATAGAACTCTGCCATTCTGTGTCATTCTTCAAAGCCGAAACAGGACCATCCTCCTGTCTCCACGGGACTTCATCCTTCAGTCAATTCATCGCTTCTTGATGTCAACTATGCAGATCTCCATCTGCAAAGATAACACAGAGACTACACAGTGTAGGCCTTACATAGTAAGACTTAGCCCTTCCTGGGCTCTTTGGTCATCATCCCACTTCCCTTCTAAAGAAAGATCTTTGAAATTCATTGTTTGCACTTAAAAACAAAGTTTCCTTGTCCTGGTTTATAATGATTGTCTTTTAGATTGGATTTGTTTTGCTATTTAATTGCATTCTGTTATGTCATGCATTTTCAGACAGTTGCTGGAAATTTCTGCTGCTCTTAAACAAAGAATCTTTTGTGCTGTACGATTGGCTTGCATTTTCCTTGGATTGTTTTGTGCTGGTGTCTTTTCACTGACTTCAGCAGTGGAGTATTGTAGTCATAACTTCACTAAGTAGACTGTAACAAACAGATATTCTTTGGCCCTTTCTCTATGCTGCATCTTATTAACTGATCTGTGGGAAACACTCTTTATGTTGTTAAGGCATATGTGCTAATATAAACAATAAATTAACCTTAATAGGAGGAAGCTTTGAGACTCCTAATACAGTAACCCAGCAGAAAACAGAGTTTATAAAAGTTGTATACCTACCAAATTCCATGGATATTTTTGTTTAAATGTTCTGTACTTATTTTCTCCACCAGCCTTTTACTGTTAGCTTTACCAAACAGATAGTATGAAAAATACTCTGTGATTTCTTAATATGAGATGGCAAGGGAGAGGTAAATACTGGATTCATTCAATTGCATTGATATATTTCTTTTTTCCTACAGTTAAAAGAACAACGGTGAACAATTGTAAGAAGATTATTACTCTGGATTAGAGGTCAGGGTGCACAGATCTATTGTACTAGTTTTATAGGGTCCACTAATGATAACTGTCAAATTACAGACTGCAGTCTAGTTAAGAGGTCAAGTACTGGGGTGCTAATTGATTCATACAGAAGCGCTTTGGATTCTAATGTTTAGAATGCTATTTCATATTTTAAAGTGTTAGAGCTCACAACCTGGTGTCATGAGAAGACTGCAGATTCTCATGACAATGCAGGAGTAGTAGCATTTTAAGCAGGAAGAGCTGATGGTGGAGGTGCAGTTCTGGTAACAGATAGTATCTAGAAGTACACTTGAACAAAGACCATCCACATCCCCCTCCAATAAGATGTGCATTGTCTCTGGACCCTCGAGGGAGAAGTTTGTACTCCCACACTGTCTCCAGCACATTCTTTCACTTAGTGAAACCTATAAATTGATACTATGTTTCCAAGTGAAACTGTTCATTACCTACTTCCTCCCCAGAAACTAAAGGCCCAAAAAGAATTTTAGAGCTACTCCACCTAGGGCTGATTAGCTTAAATGCAATAGCCTCAGCCCAAAGTCTGACATGTCAAACAAGAATGTTTAAGTCTTTGAATCAAATAGCAAATCAAAGTGAGGACCAAATAAATTGGTAGTAAAAGCTTGATACCAGCTTTGCCACTCGCTGTCTGGCTTTGGACAATTTATTTTCAGGTTTTTTAAGGAAGTGTGAAAATACTTGCTGTAATTGGCATTGGTACAGGACCATGGAGTCTGTAAATTATTTATTATATTTCAGAAAGAGGTCCAAGGTTAGCATATGTAAATTCAGGAACCCCTGCAAAGGCATGCAATTTGTGTGCCCCTTGGCTTTAACAGAGTTTCAGGGATTTCTTGGACATCAGCACTTGTTCTAGTTTCACAATAACTATAAATCTGAGAGTGTTTGAGAAGCAACACTGGGAAACCCTGACCTGATAGTTGACTCTGAATCCATAAAATGCTTTAAGCATTTGCTTATCTTTGAGCCCATGAGTTGTGCTATTAATTCAGTGGAATTAATCACTAGATTAAAACTAAGTTCATCCTAAATGCTTTGCTGGACTTTTAGGAGATTGCTAGGTTTATCATTTAGGTATCTTTTTTAAACTTGCTGAGGTCAGATCTACTGATTTAAGAATTTACGATCCAGCTGAAAGTGGCAGACTTAGATTTCTGTGAAAGTCATTTTGGGACAAGATATCTCTCAATATTCAGAGGTACCATACCTATCCAGAAACTGATTAATTTCTGTTTAGTTATCTAAACTTTTCAAATTCTACTGTGTATGACTCATATTCTTGTAGCTCATATTTATTCATTTTAGTTTTCCCAAAGGTAAAATCTATCATGCTATAAACCACCATGCCTCAGGCAACTGCAGTGAGGCTACTACATGTTATGTGTTTGAAGTTCTCCCTCCTGCTCAACACTACTTTTAACATCAGTTTTATCATTTGTAGTACAGTATACAAGAACTACATGTAAAAATATATGCTGCATCTTCCACTTACGGAGCAGTCTCAAATTAATTGCAAGGAGCCTGTTGGAGATAATAGGCACTACTGAATAGTGCATATTGCCTTGTAGTATTGGGTTTATAGTCTGGGTTTTAAAGTTGAAAAATAAGTCTTTCACTTTAAAGTAGATTATTAAAGTGCTTATTTCCATAAAAACAAACCTCTGCATAGCCATGAGATTTCGAGGTGTAATTTAAAGCAGTATAAGGTAAGAAGTATGGTTTTTTGGGTAGGAACAATCCTCTGGAGTTTTACCTAACACCATTTCAAGCAGTGGTCTGAAATTTACTGTCACGGGTCAATATTCAAAAGATGAGTGGTTCATTTGTACTACAGGTTACTTTATTTCCTATTGAATGGGCAAAGGATGAACAGCTGTGATACAGGAATATTTTTACTGGAAAGTTGAGGATTCTTTTTATTAACATGTTAAAATATTGATCACTCAGTATGCTGTAGACAATTTCTCATTTTTTCTGATTAGCTTATGGGAATATGTTATTTACATTCGATATGACAGTTTAGATTTTTAGAAATGTGCAGTATGGTCACCATGAATCAAAATTTGTTTCAGTCTTTTGGGATAAAGCGTTTTACTATTATCCTAAGCAATAGAACAACAGTTTTAACAGAATAGATGTTTTTCCCCAATAGCAATCTCATTTGAATGTTTTCATTTATCAAAGCATTTCTTGTTTACTTAAGAAACACATTTTCCGCTCCCTAGAGAAGTCCATAATGTACTCAGTAAAGACTGAACATCAGAAAAAATGTACCCAGTGACAGAGTAAAATTCAGGAAAAACTGGTCTGATTTTGTTTTGGTAGATACACATGTTGTCGAATGTTAGTGATATAAAATTTTTTGCCTACATTAACACAATTCCTTTTGTGGTCATCTGAATAACATACCTTTTAACTGAAGTCTAGCATTCAAAGATGCCACTGTTGTGTATTGTAGTATTAAGATCTAAGATATTTAAGCTGAAAAGAAGTTGTTGAACTTTAGAGAACCATTACACTTTTCACCAGTGAAACTACCTGAGAAGTTACATATGACTAAGCTGGAATTAGGGCATTTTCTTAATAGTTAATTTGATAAAATCCAGATAGTTTATGTATGACTTAAGCTTTGCCTGAGTGGAAAATGGCATTGTTCATTAATGAGCAGCAAATCTACACAACAGCTTAGGACAGGGATTGAAAAATTCTATATCTATATGAAATTACAGAAGAAATCCAGAGAGCTAAAATCAAATTATTAGAACTGGAACATTGCCAGGATCCTTGGGTTAACTTCTCTCTTCTTTTCAGAAGCTATATATTAGATCCCATTTCTTGTCTGTCTGTACTGTACATTTTTCTCTATTTTTTAGAAAAAAATTCTGATTTTTTTTCTCTTTTTTATTTTTTAAGAGAATGACAATTTCTGTGGCTGGACATATATGTGTAAAGACATATAGGTATGTTTGGTCTTCAGTATTTAAGCAACTTGTATTTAAACAGTGCTTCTAGTTTAAAAATACTGTCACTGAGAAGTTTCCAGGGCTCTAGTAGGCAAGCTGAAATGAGCAGATACAGTCAAGAATAACATAGTTCTATATCACCTGTAAAAACATAGCATGAAGTCCTTTACCCTGTCAGGTTCCCAGTAAAACTCTTGTTGACTTGGTGAAGGGAGGATTTCAGCATGACATTGTTGGTGCTTATAATTTTAGCACCAACCTTGCAGTACTTGGTATTTTTATTATATTCTCAGCTCCAAGTCTTGTCTGTCATTAAACTCTCAACTTCATTTTTAAAAATCTGGGCTAGCACCAATCTATAAAATAGTGTTGGTCCCAGATCCTACGAAAAGGTTTCATGCCCTGTGATGATGTATTTGAGCATTATGTTTTTAGACAGGCACACCTTGTATCTTGCTCCTCTGTTGCTCTCTGAGTCCATGATCAATTAGCTGAGCACTTGCACAGCTGAAGCAGGAGGTGCCTCTGCTCTCAGCTTGCTGTGGCCATGGTATACACACACACATTCTCTGTCTGCTCATAGTTGCCCTGGATACACTAAGCAGTACCTCTGTAGTGGCAGATCTAGAGAAGCTGATGTGCATTCCACACAAACTTGAAACTTTCTGAAGTAAATGAGCTGTAAATTACTAAGAGAAGCAATATTTAGGACGGGTTAGGCATTTGACACTATTTTTTTTAGATAGTTTGGTCATATTGGCTGTTGTGAACATCAACATGGCCAAAACACATCTCCATTGTTGGCACAGAAGCAGTCACCTTGCCAACCAGAACTGGAAATAAAAGGGCACATAGTACAAATTCAGATCTGGTAATGCTTTGGAAGAGTGCTGAACTGCACTGAGTGCAGTTACAAGTGGGGGTTGGTGTGAAAGAAAGATCTCAAGGCTCATGATCCCTTCCTTTAATCTTCTCCACATGCTGGAGTCTAGGGAACACATTCAGATCTGTGGATCTGCCAAAGTGTCTACAATTTTTTTATAGAGCAACCTTTGATTCTCTAGTTGCAGAAAAGAAGTTTCCACACAACGTTCCTTCTCTGGACGAGGAAGATCACAGGGCGTCTAAAAAGAATCTGAATGGTGCATTTCAACAAAGGCTCCAAGAAATGCTCATTATTTCAGCACTAGTAGGTAACTTTTTGGCTGAAGTAATGATTTTTCAGTGTTTAACATGTGAAATATGGAAAGTACCCCTCATGAGGCTGTTCCTTCTCTCTGAACTGAAGGTGTAGGTGTTCCAGTGCAAATTTGCTATAGTGAGTATAATCAGCATCCTTAAAAGGTTTTCCATCTAAGTACAAGCTGTCTTATGATATTTCATGGGATCAGGAAAACATTGATAGAATATGTCTGGTGGCTTTATGCTATTGCATCAAACTCTGCTTTTGGCAGTAGTGAGTACCAGGAGATTTTGCACCATTACTGTAAGTCCCTTTAAAAAATGAAAGTTCCTTTCATCTTGATGCACTATTTTGGTGCCCAGCCAGAAAAACACAAGTCTATATAATAGTGTTTACCTCTAGCTAGTAATGAAAGCTCAGAGTATATACAGGAATGTCATTACAAGCTCAATTCACTAACCCAAAAGTAGCTGCTTCCATTTAATCCAGTTATCTGTGTATGTGTTTTTCCTTCTGTGACAACTGAGAATATCTCCCTGGAGTACAATCAGGTTCCTACCATTGATATGCATCTCTGAAAGGTCCTGAAGCTTTTAGCGTTTCTCTAGCAAATACTTCACTTTTAATTGATACACATCTTAGCCATGAGAATACTCATGGTTTCTTGTTTAGAGAACAGACAAAATGAAGGATTGAAAAATAAAGAAAACAGAAGCACAGATTTCTTTATACCTTATTTGAGTGAATGTGTATGGTTCTTTGATCATATCAAAAGAAAACTGTTGATGACATGTGCTGAAAAATAAAACAACGTAACATATGGCTGAAAGCATATCAGCATAGTACTTCTGTTTTTACACCAAACTACAGAGTTTTTCTAAAGCACATTTGCTAATATTTTAGAAAATATATTGAACTGTTCAAGGTTTTGCTACTTGCTGTTATCGCAGCTTTGGAAAGGACTAATTATTTTAAGAGTCTACTATTGTCATACATTTTTTTTTTTTAACTTTGACAATACACTGTTTGCGGCGTTAATTGCAGAAAGTACTAATTGCAAGCCAAAAACACAGTGTGTGAGTTTTAAACAAAGTGTATGTCCTATACCATATTCCCAGGAGTGGCTGACTACAAAAGTGCAAGACAAATTCAGACACTATGATATTCCTGCAATCTTGGAAACGTTTATGTGACAAACACCATATCTTAAGCTGGGTTTTTTCACACTCTTATGCTGGAGGTACTAATTCCTGTGGAAGTGTGAAGACATAGACTGTTCCCAGTCACTGTGGTTAAGGATGTCTTTACCTGTTGAAGCTGAAAGACACGGTAGGGATCTCTGAACTCTGTGTACAACAAGACTCTGGTCTATGACTCTTCTAAGCACTTTTAGATTTTATAATTTTTATATTGTTCTTCCTAGTCTAAAAAACTTCATAAATAATTATGTTCTGGGTGAAGTCCACAAACATATTATATTAACAGGCACTTTTTAGAATCCATCCCCACACTAGCAGAATTTCAAAGACATGGTAGTCTCCAACAGCAGGACTAAATTTAGATGACAAGTCCATTTGGCTTTACTGTCAACTTTAAATGAAGTTGTGAAGTATAAGTATTTTATACACTTAATGAGAAGTGTCAATCTAAATAAATTATACACAATTATCTGCATTTAAAATCTTACTAGGAGTAACGTTTATTATAATGAATTATATTTCAATAGAAGTACTTTTACAGTACTTTTCAGTCTCGGATTTCAGAATCAGTCTAATTTTTTACTAAGTAAATCCAATTTTATTTCCTCAGAAGATTTTAAAACATGGATGAGTGGTCTTCTTACTCTTTGCAGAACAGGGAGCCAGAAGTAGCCAAATGGAATGACCTGTTTGTGGTAACATGGGGAGCTAATGACATAGCCTGGAAAAGAAATAGAGCATCCCAAAGATCCATATCCTGCTCCATAGACTCTGATGCTTTTCATTATTGTATTTTCCATCTATGCAAACTGTAGTATTCAGGAATCATTAAAAAAGCAAGGAGATTAAAAAGACGGAGAGTTTACATCTTGCAGTGGTAGGACTTAGCAGCTGTATATGGAGGAAACTCATCTGTTCCATACTCTGAATTTTAAAAAGCCACTATACAATGACAGCTTGTACTTTTATGCAATGCAAGAAAACTAATAATTGAAAACCTCTGAAGATTCCATGTCATGTTTTTAATGTATTCCTGTTCAGTGTTCTGAGTAGAAGTTTTGTTGTTGCTATTCGTAGAGGGTAGATTGAACTGATTACATACTGTGTTATAAATAAGTGTGTTTTGTTCCCTGAGAAATTATTCTTCCTTGAGTAACAGGAAAAATAAACAAAGGGAAAAGGGCACATTTTAAGGTTGCTGTCCTAGGCTTTCAGATTTCAATTCTCAGCTACAATATCCTAAATATAAACTATTTGTTTTTGTTTTAGGTCCAATTTCTAAATTGTTAAAGAAGAGACTTTTCCAAGTCAAATCAGTAGCTTTACAGTTGCTGGATAAGCCCTTTGTCTACCTGAACTATAAGGAAAGATGGGAAAAGCATGCCCTGAATCTATGTTTACACTCCTGTGATTTTGGGACTGGCAGAGGCCAGATTGAGTTTGGCATAAATTTGAACCATCTAAAACTGTTCTGTCATTGCTGGCTACCTGAGACTCTGAGTAATCACTCAGAACTGAAGGTCAGGTATTGTGGGCCATGCTTCTGGGAAGGTGCTTTAACAAATGAGGAATCCTCAGCAAGTCAGCTAGATTAGTTTTCCAGATGGTTGTACCACTCAACACACACACTGTGGTACTCTGTTTGTACCACAAACAGAGGCAAAAGATGTCACACTCCAGGTGTGACAGCAATATTGAAAGAAATGCACAGTGCTGCTATGAATAAACTTACTTGAATGACAAATAGAGTTGCAGTGGCTCTCTGGAGTTCAGTGCAAGGTGCAAACCATGGGCAAATGAGTATGGTTCATGCCTTTAACAAGTTAAGTTTGCATTTCTACAGCTACACTGCCATTGAGATCAGAGTTAGTTAAAGTTTAGCTTAACTTCATTGATACAAATTGCAGCTGCTCCTTGTGCAGTGGTGTAAACTCAGTATGGGTCAGGCAATAACCTCTACCTTTTTTTTTTTCTTTTTTTGTGTGTCTAGGCCACTCTTGTCTCTTCAGCTTAAATGAGTAATTGATCTTGTTATCTGTTCTGCCACTAAGAGATACATCACAAGTTGAAGAATGTCTGGTAATGTCCATATCAATTTATGTGTCATCCTTACAGTTAAATTTTACCTGCAGTCATCAGTAAATATCAGGAGAATTTCTTGATGTCTTCTATTCAGAATTTTTAGCCTTGTTTTCTATTTAAACAGCATCTTTGTGTTGCTAGTAATGATAATGAGTAAGAGAATTTTTACAGCCCTGAAATCTCAGTGGACTTGTAAAGGTACAGAGCACTTCAGGAAAAAAAACACAAAAGACAAACCAACAAAAAAACCCAACACCCAAACCCAAACCAAATAAAATAAAACAACAAAACAAAACAAAACTAGAAAAATATGGATGAGTATAATTAATCTTTAGTTTCTCCACTGAGATGCAGCTACATACAGCACACGATAAAATGAGATAATTATTACGCCATTCAGAGCTGCACTGCATGGACATCCTGTAGAGAAAAGGAAACAGAGAACAGCCTCAGACAAACCATATGTGAAAGTTTAGGTAGACCTTGATACCCAAGCTACAATTTAACTTTGATGCTGACATTCACAAGCATCTCCTTAAAAAGTACCATAGTGTCTTTAGTGACCACAAACAGATATGTATTTTTTCTAAGCTAAAAGGTAGTGCACCCACAGCAATTGTTAAGTTGAACAAAGGAACGGTTTACATGACCAGATCTACCATTTCTGGTTCTACTGAGAGCTCCTTAAGTGGTTCTATTTAGCAAGATGAAAGATATTTACATAATTTCACAACAAGGAGGTAAATTTCTGTATATGAGCTCATATGAATGCAGAAGAAGAGAGATACCACTTCTTCTCTGTTACATAGTTGTTACACACTCTCACATATGCTGTGGTGATACACAACACATCCAGTTTGGGCATAAAGATGAAGAAAGATTGCAATATTCACAGACAGCATGAAACTAAATGCTCATTTATAAATCGTTTAGGCATTTCCTTCATATCCTTTTCCTCTGTTGCTCTTGGTTCATTAATATAATAAGGTCTCTGCCCAAGTCTTTTCCTCTCTTTTCCATGTGGTGTATTTTCTCATGTGCAGTGCCAAAATTGCCTGGTTCTAATGTTCTAATGCAGGATTGCACTTTGCTTCCTGACTTGCCCAGTTGTCCACTTTGGGTTAATGTTAGTAAACATTCCTTAGAAACAATCACTTTTAATCTTGTCAGAGATGGCTGTGTTGTGAGGGTGAAAATTAGTTATTAGCTTAGCTTTTCATCCATGTATAATAGGATGTTAAAATCAGAGATGTTTGCTTGGGGCCATGAGAGGCATCCCACTCTGAGCTTAAAAGTTTTGAATTTATAAAATGCAACATATTTAAAATAAACAAGCAGAAATCAAATGCCAGTTTTAAATGAGAAAAGTCTGTTTTGTGTATTTTTGTCTTTGTACAAGAAGTTTAAGGCATCTTCTTGACTGCAGCAAAATAAGAAAAATATGCCATATATTTGCTGGGTTTTTATCTCCCTCCCACTTTTGTTGTAATAGATAATCAACAGAAAAAACTATGCCACGTGCTTCTTGTAGTGAGGACTTCAGGACTTTCCCCCTGAATGGGATTCTCAGCAGCTTGGTTCCTTCAGAATTAATCATCTTCATTCTTCATGTTGTACTTTATCAAACTAAGCTCTACAAACTAAAAATATCACGACAAAATCAGGCTGAGGACAAAAAAAAAAGAAAAAAAAAGGAAACCCAAAACAAATTAATGACAAAATCTGTTTGCACCTGTATTGCAAGGTAAAGCTGATATGTGATTTAGAGATCTCCCCTTCATTCTGCACTGAAGCATCTGTGGCAGGATAGGAGTCCAGGATGCCTCTCTGCAAATACCCACAGAGCAGTAACAACTTCCCATTTGCTTTGCCTCTTATTCCACTTGAGTTAAATCAGCCAGAGCAAAGGATGTAGAGCAGGTGATAGCTCCCTTAGGACTATCTATGTTAGAGTCATGGTAATTGGCAATGAAAGCAATCAGTGAGTTCAGGCACTTTCAGAGAGATCTCTAAATGTCTCAGTGCTCTCCTTTGTCATCCCCAGTACCTGCATAGTAAGAATGGCTACCACAGAACACGGGTAGGCACCATGGTTCTGAAAGCATATGTAATGCAAAATGCAGAGTTGTATACTAGTCTGCTGGATGACAGGCTTGAGTCTTTGGATTGCCTACCAAGTGTTGATGAAAAGCCACACAGATTCTTAATTCAGAAACTCCAATTTTTCCTCTGTTCCTGTGTTCATTTTCTTTATCAGCAGGGGATAACTTACACTTTCATAACTGATTAACATTTTAAAACTGTGGGAGCACTTTGTGTGGCATTTCAAATTATTTAACTCTTTAGCTCTTTGCTGGAGCTCCACTTTGTTTGTTTGGTTGGTTTTTTTTCTTTTTCTGCTATTTTTTTTCCTTTTGGAATACAGGATGTGCCAGCATGTCAGCACTTCCAGAAAGTATTTTGCATTGTGCAGAAGACACTGGGGACATCAGTTACATTAACTAAATTTGGGCAGTACAAACAAGTGGAGGTTTACCAGCTTTCACATCATTGTCTAACCTACCCACACGGGTGGAGGAAACAGCCTTGCCATAAGGCTTTGAGATTTCTTAATCCTTTCCATGTCCTGTTTGTCCTCAAATGGCTGTTTAAAATCAACTGGACCTATCCGTTTCCCCTTAATCTCTTTTTTTTTGTTTTGCCCTCTCTCACACGTGATGTATGGGCAAAGGGGGGACTCACTGGTACACAAAGAGCCATCTTCCAACTGTGCTTTTTCTCTCAGCCAGTTGAAGTTCATCCTAAAGCATGGCTGAGGAATACTATTCACTTAAAAATAAACACAGTACTTGAAGGCATTTTTCCGTATCCACAGACAAATGTCTAGCTACAATGTACATAGAATCATCTGCGGCTGAGGAAAATTATTAAGTAATGCCTACAGACTTGTCTTTAGCCCACTTACAAGGGCTGCCACCTGGGAATTAAAAAGGCCAACATCTGTTGAAGTCCACTAATTGAACTGATAACATGGCTAAAGATACAGCAAAAGGTCATCCAAGGTCATTTGAGTAAGGACGATTCCTACTGACCTTGGTGGGACTTGCATTTGAGTCTCATGACTCCAAACATGAACATTACTCCCCACCGCTGTTCTGCAGTGTTCAGCTGGACACTCAACACTGTAAATATTAATTTATTTTTCTTCTTACTATGTTTCAGCAAGCAGAAGTCTAGAAACAGGAGAGTTTTCCAACTCCCTTATAGTTAAGAGTGAAGAAACAAAACTACGTTTCTGGTTTTCTACAATATATTGTGATGAAAAGCTGAGCATAGGTATCCTATTTTCTAGGTTATCAGTTTTAGAAACTCAGAGAAGATGTGAATGGTCCACTTGTGAAGGACAAGAAAGAAGAAAAGACAAGAAAGACACATTTTGTCCACATTTGAAGATGAAGTATCCATTTCTAAACCTACATTTCTTCTGACTTGTACGTCTTTCCTTTTCTAATTCTGCTTCAGCTGAGATTCATTCCCCAGTGCCCAGATTTTCCCACAGGATTCCTTGGGTTGGAGATTTCTGTTAGTCTTGTCCCTGCATTCAGTCACAGGGGTGTTGATTTTATAGTGTATTCTTGTAAGTGATTTGGTAATGACCTGCTACCACTCTTAGGCACAGGTTAACCGACAGACATGGCAAAGAGAAATTCTTTACAGTAATGCCAATAGAACAGATTAAAACGGAGAATGCAAAACACTATGGAGAACCAATCAGGAGTGTATTTAGTGTTCTCAAAACTCACATATATGTCCTGAAAATATAACTGTTTTGCAATTAGTGTTAGAAAGAAATCTCCTTCAGTTTTACTCTTTTCCCTGTAGGAATATACAGCACGGGACATTTAAATAATTTATCTTTGTTACATTAAATAGGGTCAAGCAAAAGTAAGAGGAAATAGAAAAATTGTGCTAGTAGCATTGGAAAAAAATGTGCCTTAAAAAATCTTGCAATGTCTGAAAATCATGGTTATTTCTGAAAAGACTAGCTGTTTATTATTTTATCTTATAATTAGTATTCTGAAATATCAGTAGCTTTGCAAAAATTAGTAGCTTTTTTTGACATTTGATTAACAGGTTCAAACAGCAATTTTTAAGGTCTGGAGGCAGGTAATTTACATCTTATTGTCAGGGAAATGGAACCAGAGGAAAGAAAAGCTGGAATGCTTCATCTACATTTCTTCACCCTTTCTTTGAAGTTTCCTGCTAATATTCAGGAACAATTTCCCTTTTCTAATGTTTTTCCCCTAGTCGAATTTTATTTAATTATCTTGGTTGCCCACTGTAAATAAAAAGTAAGAAACCTGCCAGTTCCCTTTGATCATGGTTCTGTTCTTTTCCCCAACAAAACTTACACACAGAGGGTTTTTGTTTTTTTCTTTCTTTCAGAGGTGAAAAGCATTCCTCATTAGGAAGAGCAGATGCATCCTATCATAAAGGGTTGAGGGCTGTAGATTCTTTCAAGTAGTTTCCTTTCTCTCCAGGTACAAATTGTTTAATCCCTGAGCTTTTTCAGTGTTCCAGAGTGTTCATGTATTTAGAAGATATTGTCACTGGAAGCTCCAGGCAAACCATGTGTAAAAATAGAAAAATGTATTAAAGCATAAGAACTAATGAGGACAAAGTGCAAATACTTCTCATAACCATTGCCTAGATGACTTCCTCAGGGGAGTCAGACTACAGTAGTTACATCAGGAAAACAGGCAGGCTACAGGTGGGTTCCAGTATTCTCCCTTCATCCCTGTATCAAACAGAAACACAAAACCCAACAAAAACTCTTCCTTTAGCTATTTGATAATTCTAATTTGTTTGAAAAAAGATATTAATTAATATCCCTTTTCATGCTGATTCATATTTTGAAAACTTTTTCTAAACTCCTCTTTCTTTTCAATTTAAACATATTTCCTGGGGAGATATATATAAATTATTTTGGAAGTTTACAAGAACCAACAGTGCAAATATTGCAGTCATTTAATAAACATAGGACTGAAACAATATACTGAAGTTACTTGTCATACAAGATCTTGAAACAAGGGAAGTGTTGTACTCTAGTCAGAAAACATTTTCTCGAAGTTTGCATATATCTCCTTCCCTTTCCTTGTGAAGTTTTAAAGTTACACACACACATACACTTGCTTGAAGCCTTATGAAACTGAAATGTCAAGTGAGAGTTGCTTTATATCATGTTCTGTCAATCAAAGTAAGCGAGGCTTTATGCATCTGTTGCTAGTATATTGGCACTTTTTGAAGAGTGGTTCGGAGGGAGTGAGAATAAATAAAGATCCTTCAGGCACTTTCTCATTTATGGATGAGGAATCAAAGCAGTCTGAAACTTCATTTTCAGCCTGATACCCTGAAGATTGCTGGCTGATAATTCTGGATGGAACAGCTTATCTGGGAGGATTAGGGAGAACATGGACTTCCTATTACTGCTGGCTTCAGCCTATTCAGCTGGGCAAACTCTGTCACACATTATCTGTGCCTTTACATATGTCACTAATCTTATCTATATCTTTTCAGCTCCTTCTGTTGGAGCTGTAGTTTCCTGCGCCTAAACCTCCCATTTCTTCATTACACTGGCTGTATTGGCATTAGCCTTCTCTAACAGCCTTTCTGCACCATGTCATTCAGTAATGGCTAGTAATGCAAAGGTATGAGAAGGTAATGGTCGTACTTTATCTCTGATCTTACAGGCCTCACATCAATATATTAAATGCACACCTCCCTTCCCACCAGCACCCTCCATTCTCCCCCCAACATTTTTGACCAAATCCACTTAATGAAATAAAATCACCCCAACAATAGAGTATCTCTGTAATCGTTGAAAGTAATGGAAGCAGGCAATTTTGGGGAAGGTATATGTGCTGGCTGGGTCAAAGTAGTTTGCAAACAGGAGAACCAAAACATCAGCACCAGAACTAATCTGAAGATTCTGCCATTGCTAATTGGTGTTACAAATGCAGTGGTGTTCATCTCTAGGACAATATAGCTCAGAAGAAGGAAGTCTTTGAGTCTTCTGAGAGTCCCTGCCCCTTTTAAATTTCATAGGGAAGTCCCTTTCCCACAGCCACTCTAAAATACTTACCTGGCTTCTTCTGGCTCCCTGCCTGCCAGCTAAGTTCCATACTTTCTCTCCTATTCTGCTTTTGACTTTCAGACCTCCTGCCACACATCCACTCTGGTGTCCTCTTTCCTTTCTAATTAATTTTCTGCTGTTTCTCCATCTCCCTCAGCCATTTTTAACTTCCTCATTCCCCGTTACCGTAATAAAAATGACAATAAATGAATTTTTTAAAGTGAAGGAAATTAAACCTCTGAGATACTACTTTACCCTCTTATTATCCCACTAACTGTTTTTGACTGTAAGGTCTTTTGGGCAGGGACTGCTCTTACTGTGTGTTTTCATTGTGCCTAGTATAATACACATCAGAAAAAAATGAAAAATGATAAGTCAGTCCTTCATGACTTTTTTAGATACAATCAGAATGCAAACTAGAAAAACACATCACTGACCTCTGATTACTAACTCCTGCAATAGTACCTTCTGACACTTTATTTCCAGTTAGTAACTCAGCCAGTTCCTTATACAATTAATTTTAATTATGTTTAAGTAAAATTTAAATTATTTTAAAGCAGTGAAATTTCCCTTCCTGTTTTTGCTGCCCTTGCATTTTGTTTTACTTTAAATTGCCAAGTTATTAGGGATCTGTACTTTGTCTGTTCTCTTGAGGTTGAAACAATAAGCTTTATCTGAACCTGACAAACATAATTTCTCCTCTTCATAAGTGAATGCCCCTAATGTCACGGTTTCTCCACCCCACCATCACAAGTTCAGTCAGAGCCATATCATTTGAAACAGACACATTTTTTATTCAGGAACAAGCAGAAGCAAGAAGAAGTGTGACACCTATCCCAAAGCTATACAATTACTGCTGAATTGTATAGATGAGACAGACACAGAGAGTTGTGTTAGCTTCAGCATTGACGGCAACTCTAGGAAATGACGTGTTGCAGCTGTGGAAGATTTTCTTGACTATTGGCATTCTTTCAGATATTTGGAAAATCTGCTCACTGTGGACTCTGCAAGAACTTCTGTTTTTCAGACTACACAAGGCATTCATGGTCTCTTAAGGATGGAAGGAAGAATTTCACTTCAGATGCTCCCATGGAAATTGTTTTCACTCTTCTAATCTAGTTGACTTGTTCTTCCCTATGGTTTTGTACATAGACTTTTTCAACAAGCACTAGGATCAACCGAGCATTTGATATACAGTTCATTTTGCCCATACAAGTTATGCATTTCACCAATTGAAAAGTATAGACCTAAAGAGGACAGGGCTGTTTCTCAACTCAGATAATCCAATGTTTCATCAGGTGTACCTGAACCCCTTTATGATACATACAATATGAAGAGCTATATGAAGAATCTCTTAAATACTTAATTTATAGTCAGCCCTCATCTGAGTATGTGTCATTTATGAAAGGATAACACGTGGCAGGTGGACTTGCCATTAGCCCAAGGTAACACAGGTTATGACTTCTAATTCTGTTCTCAGCCCTGCTACAGAGTTACTACATGACCTTGCACAAATCACTTAACCTTTTATATGACTAATTTTATCCGTGAATAAAATGGGGATAGTAAAACTTTAGCTATACACAGCAGGATGATGAGAATTAATTAATGCTGTTGAAATCCCTGAGAAAGAAGACTTTATATACAGGACCTAATTCCACAAATATTCACTCTTTGACTCTATGTCTTGAGCAGCTACTTCTAATTAAGCAAAATTAGTGTAAAGACCTACCATCTGGATTTAACATTGTTCAGATTCTCTATGCTTAGATATGAAGCTCACCCAAAACACTTTAGAGATTCAACACAAAAGAAAGCTCAAGTGATTCATTAGTAATATCAGTTGAATATCCACATACAGAGAGTACAGCCAACAAAGTTTGTGCATTCAGAATTTCATAGCAGGGGCTCCAAGTAGCATATGCAAAAACTGACATCTGATTAAAAGTGCCTGTCTGTCACTGGAGCTGCAAGCAACAGGCAGGTGAGCAAATGCCCATGTGCATGTGAGAGAGAGAGTGTGCATTGCTCATGTAGTTCTTCAGCTTCTATTTGTTTTTAAATTTGACCCTAAAACTTCACTTCTGGATTGTGGACCAATTTTCCAAACATAAAACCAATAGGATTTTCATTAGAAAACTCAAGTTGGAAATGTGGTATCCTGTCATCTACCAATAATTGGAACTTTATGGGATATGACTATTATAAAATACACAGCACGAAGAGCTGGCTAGTACCTATGTCTAGCAGTTGGGATGAGGGGGGAGCGGTGGAGTGAAGGTGACCAACCTCACTTCACTCTGGTAGTAGCATGCTGTTTTACAGTAGGCAACCCAAATCAGTTCTAACTCAATTTCAATTCCCACACATTGAGACATAACAAAATCCTTATATGATGTAGAACAACCAGTCTTCAATATTCTGATCTGTTGTTTTACTTAAAGCATGAATGGATTTATGCTCAAAACAATCACTTTATTTCTTTCTACCACTAAGGCAAACTTTTCAAATTACTATAATTGTTGCAAACTTCATCAAATGAAAAATATATTCAGATTCAAACCTGAAGATCAATCCAAAGTTACAGAACTGTCAAGAACGTAGAAAGGACTGATCTTGTGTGTAGGTATCAGGTACAATTGTTTTGTCCTAGACTAGAAACAAACCAAGAGATTTAAGGTTCAAGATCACGTGTGGTGTAACCTGAAGTACTCCATGGCAGGCCCTAACTCAAGTGCATTTCAAGTTAACCTCCGAAGATTCTTCATCATAAGGAAAAATGAATTCTTCATGCAATGGAAGTGATTAACCTTGAACCTTCAAAGTCAAGATGATCAGAAGGGGTGGGTGTGTGTGTGTGTGGGAGGGATTCTGCAATCTCCAAAGTGTTTGAAAACTGATACATCATTGAGAAAATAAACAAAATAAATAGAACTCTCTCTTCAGGCTGCTGCTGCAAAACATTCCAGCATATTTTGCTGTAAAAAGCTTTTGTCTTTTAAATGATCAAAGCAGCATGTGATCCAATCAGTTAAACAACTGCAACAAGCCAGAACAACACAGATACACTTAAATGTCCTGTTTACTGAAGATGTTCACTGAAGATAATGATGCACAGGGCCCAAGAGACTTGGACAAAAATAAGTAAATAGAAATTAAACCCAGCTTAATGATGCCTGGGATAAAGTCTGTAGGGTGGAGGAGAGTGGTGAGTTTTGAGGAATATGATCAGTGTAGATAGCTCTGGATGCAGCTGCAGTTGGAGCTGCAGGTTGAGCTCTGGGGGGTGAGGGGCCTCGGGAAGAGGCTGGGAGCTGCCAATCCCTTTTGTAACACAGGTTCGGGGACCTGTGGCCTTGCCAGGTGGATGGACACTGAGACACAGCAGGAGCAGATGAGTCACAGATTTTTCTTTCCTTAGACTGTGAGGGTATAAAATCCCAGGGGATCCTTTGTTCAAGGGTCCATTCAGAGGCACCCATCTCAAGCAGTTATATTTTTTGTATAGTGATTGCATCAGGATTAAATTATTTTAAGGATCAAGATGTCTGGGACTCTTCTGTGGAAGTGTGGGATCATGCCGGTCAGGAAACCTGTTTTGCTGTGTGACTGTGAGGGTGTAGCTGCGAAGGGGCCTCAGTTCCAGTTCAGGTGGCACGAGAGTGACTTCCAGAGTGACTCCTGGATGGTTGGACAGGGAATTTTCCCTAACAGTGGTGACACTTTTGTCTTTTTCTTGTATTAGGACTAAGAAAAACTTTACACTGCTAAAATAATTTTGCAGCTTACACATATAAATTAATACAAGCACAGCAGAAGAATATGACAGAAACAGCTAAACACTGCCCAAATAGCTTGTCTTTAAGCATACTTTCCCCTAGTCAGAGAGAATAAATGTGCTTTTCTGGAAAAATGAAATAATAATAAACTCATTGTGATAATAGTGCAGCACAGACTATTTCTATAAGAAACAAGTAAAGCTAAGCCATAAATAAATAAATGCAAGGTATTCTTGGGATGTTTTGGCTTTGCATGTTTGTTTGGTTGGTTGGTTTTTTGATAAAACAACCAAAGCATATAATTGCATTGATTAATTCCTTCTCTGTCTTCTCTCTTTTTTCCCTGTCTGGCATCCTATATTTCCTGTATCCCTAAACCCATTTCAAGAAAGGACTTAAGGATGTGCTGATTATTAAATTAGATGAATTTTTCAATTGATTCATATAAAACATATACAGAAGGTTTTAAGATGTGGGGTCATCTGTGAGGACCTCCCAAGGAGGCACCCACCTGCTGGCCTTGCATTAAATTCTACTGCTCCCACTTTATCATGCCTTAGCCTGAGCCAGTCTTCACAGCCATTCACACTGAGTCACTCAATTTCGAAGTGGTCTTTTTCTGGTAATACCCAGGAACAGTACTGTCTCTAAAGAAAATACTGCAGCTCTAGAAATTCCCCTTTTACCTAAACACAGAGAGAGCTGCTCATCTCTTCTTAACCTTCACTTTCTCAGGCTGGTTTGCAGTCTTACCTCCTGTATTAACCTGACTTTTAAAATGTGGCCTTTAAAATGGCAGGAAACTCAACAGCTTTGTGCATGCAGGTAGTGCTCAGGAGGTTTTTCACATCATGAAGCTTATAACATGGACATGGCTTGTCTCTCCTCAGGTTAGGCTCATTTTTAAAACTTCATTATTAAAACCTCTAATCATTTTAAAGGGATTTTCCTGTTTGCTTCAGTCCTGATGTAGTCTTAGCTGCAAGTCTTTTGTAGTATGCTGACATGCAATTGATGGAAGGATATGTTGTTTGTAATACCCTGAGGTGTATTCTGATGTGCTTCCCATTTCATGCAGTGAATCAGAGGATACAGGTGGTGCTTAGTGTATTTTTATCTTAAAACAGTATTTTCTTAAGTTACAGCCAGTCTTAGTGAAAATTAGTTTATCTGAAACGATGATTCATATATGTACATGTACCTTGAATCCAAAATTAGTATGACACATTTCTGTACCATTAGACACCTATTTTCAAATGTCTCCTTTTGATAAGTGGGGCTTGTTTCTCTTTTCATGGGTCAAATAGCAGGATTACTGTGGGTGGAACAAGATAAAGGTGATTCGTCCCACCAGAGGTCTCCTCATGCACTTTGTAAGCATTTGATTTTTATAGATGACATTAATTAAATAAATACATCTGAATGAATGAGTGAGTAAGAGATCAAGACACTCTGTGCTCAAGTGCCTGGAAGTACTGTACTGAGAACTAGCACTTAACTATGTTGTCTAGGAAAGATGCTTTTTCACGCTTTGTGCTTCTGATGTGTCTAGAAATGTGGCCTGCATCTATCCTAGTAAATGCTAACAATGCTGGAGTGATCCCAAGTCCAGGATCCTGTTGTCATTGACAGTAAAATGTTAGAACATCTTTAACAAACACAAATGACCAATAACAAAGCACTCAACACAATAGGTCAAGCCTTATAAGCTGCCTTCTAGTATCTCCATCTGGTAAATTACTAACTGTTGCTCTAGGGTTTGTGTACACACCTTAAGCATCTCCCCAAATGTTTAGATAGACTGTTTTTTCCACACTATCAATGTATTTAAAAAATAAATTGTAATGGATTTTTTCTGCCTCTTCTTAATTTGTAGGTTTCAGAAGTCACATTTCTGAAGAACTGGGGGGAGGGGGTATTTGCCTAAAAAATTCTGTGTATTCAGAACTAAATGCTCTAAAAATATGTATTTTCATATTCAGTGGCATATTTTATTTACTACTCACTAATGTTGGAGGTAAAGCAGTATAATTCTTAGTGTGTTTTACAAAAGAGGGTGATGCTATTTGGTTAAATCCATGCTATATTTCCTATCAGAGTGTCACTATGTGCAGGATTTCTTATTAAAAAAGCAATCTTTAAAGTGATCTGCTGGACTTCTTCTCTCAAGAAACCCATCTAAGAAGGCTATCTATTCCCCAATAAACCATTTTCTAGCCTATCATAAAATACAATCATTTCCTATAAAGAGATCAGGAAATTATGTAGTCACACTTTTTGTGGTGAAACTTCTATTGCGGAAAACAATCTAACTGAATGATGCTTTAGGTCTGAAAAGTCAGCAATTGTATATTCCACTGTTAAGATATTGAAAAAAAAAATTACTAAAACTGCATATTCCACTCATCACAATGCAGTCAAGGTGCTTGCTATAGGGATTATCTATGCAGGTATATCTTTACTGTACTAGGATCCATAGGAAAGTTCCCATCTATTTTTACATACATAAGTCCTAGTACCTTGGGTGAAGTTTCACCAGAAGCAAATAACCCAATGCCCTGTATAAGGACAATGCATGCCCTCAAGTCAGGGCTCAGTAGAGATAACAAAACTTCTACCAGCAAGTAAATTAATCCTATAAAATTATACGGATGATTAAGATAAATTAATATTTATATTCTACTTCCTCCTACTTGTGTTCTTTTTACTTAGTATCAGGAAGGCTGGATAGTCTTCTCCTTTGTTTTTGGAATCATATACACTGGGAAGAAATTAAGCTATGTGTTCTAAGAAGTATTAATCTATGTGCAACACTAATACGTCTTTGAAGTAAAGCAATAAAACAGAACAGCACAGTTCTGTTGGAAATACAGATTTGTTTTAACTGCTGAATAATTGTTAATTCAGGAAATAAACATAAAATATGTAGAATCTTGCAAATTCATGAATATATTTTCATGGGCAGAAATGCCATGACCAAAATTTTAAAAAAAGATGCAGCAGGCTTCAAGAATTTTGTTGAATGTTTGATGAGTTTAGAGATCTTTTATCTTAACACTTACTACAGTTTGAGACTGGTGAATAATTCACAATGAATATTTCATCAGACACATGTTGCCTTCTTTTTGCAAACAGCTCATAGTTTCCCAGATTAATTTGTTACTTGAAATTTTATTTTTTAAATGTAACCATGTAGATTAATCCAAAACCATTATATGCATATATTTGACAACTTGTTTGGACTGGTTAGTTGTGATGAGCCAGATAAGCCACAAGGTATTCTTTCTATTCATGCAGTAGAACAACAAGCATATACTTCTGGAAGAAATACTTACACATGCGACTATGACATTTAGTTTTCAGTGAATACCCCTGCATGTGATAGGGAAGCATGTGTTCTATGACCATTTGTGCCAGTAAAAGGCAATCATTCAAATGTCTGTAGAAAGCAAACACAAAAGCGGATTGTCATTATCACATAGCCAACACAATATACAATCTCATTTTTAGACAGGCGAATGAATTAACAATATGCTGTTGGTAGGGCAGATAAGTGACACTGAGGACACAAAGACAATCCCAGGGGCAGAGATTTGCATACTATTTCTGTGTCCCCTTTTTGTAATTGTTTGATGCTGTTAGGTACCTTTTGTTAAGACAAAAAATAGTTCCTAGGCAGTAGCAAACGAGGTTGATGACAGTACAACAGCCATCCAATAGTCATCCTCAAAATTGATTTTGTTCCATGCTGTGCTGTCTAACCATTGTCCTCAGGGTTGCTTGAGGAGGTGAAAATCACTTCTCACTTTGTAATATACTTTTTCTATGACAAAGGCTAAAAGGAGCTGTGTCAGAGGAGCTGTTGGGGGAGGCCTTTAAATAAGTGGAGGATCCTTCTAACCAAGGAAATCGTATATAACAGTATCCAATTAATTTATAACCATTTAACCTACTGGATGAAAAATTACAGTAACCAAGCTTAGAAGCTGGCATCAGTTTTCATAGAATAGTAACATACTGAAATCTCTACAAGATTAATAATTTTTTCCTTCCTGCCACATTTACTTTTCCTAAGCATCTGATGCAAAGTGGACAATCCCCATTGTTCTCTTTAAATGGAGTGGCTTCTCACTCAGTCACACCTAACACCTAACAGCCAGCGTGTTTTGTCCATAATGGAAATGGTGAACACCACAGAGTATGCTGTAATGAGCCAGCTGTGCATAAACAGAGATTAGGAATACAGAGATACCACAGTCAGCTGTGCCTGAATTTTACCTAGATGCTTGTCAAAACTGGTTTTGCTAGTACTACTTTCCTCCACATTATACTAAAACCATGTGACTGTCAGATGTGTTCAGTCCAGACAGAGAATAAAAGTATGACAATAGCAGGTATTAACACATTTCAAAAATCCATTGTTGGCAGATGTACAAGCATCTTGATTTACAAAGGTATTTGAAGTACTGTCATTTGATTTCAGTGGGAATTAAGTACCTGACCTGTTTAGGCATTTAGATAAATCTTACTAAACACCCATCTTCACCTCTAGGCAGCTAAATAGCTCTGTGTATTTGATTTATAGCATTTAAAAGAGGTTGCTGAGGCTTTAACTCAACTCTGCCAGCACATTAAATACAGATGCTAGGCAGCATAAGACTCTGCAAAACAGTTAGAAAGTATTAGCTAACACAGGCTATTACCTTAAATCTTTACTTTCAGGGGGTAAAAGAATTTTATCTCTCAATGGAAGTGGCAAAACCAAGATTAGATTGTCCGAGAGAAAGAAACAGAAATCACAAAATCTTTTCTCAGCCATACCAAACCCAGTGGTTCTCCTGTCTGTAACTGAACTCCACTATTAAGCATGTGGTTGAATAAACATCAGCCAAACTTGAGCATGTTATGATTATTTGGGGATTTCTCATTAATGACTATTGTGCAGACCACCCAGCTGCATAGACAAAGTGTGTAGATCTGAAAATATCCCTGTGTATAGTGAAATAGCAGTCATTAGGACCACAACAGAATACCATTTCCCTAGCACTGACTACACACCCAGTGAGCCCCTCATTCCCCTGGTAAGGAGAATGGCTTTCAATTAAATCCTCAAAAAGGGAAAAAAAAAGAAAATAAAAAAGCAGCTACAGTGTGCACATGGCATAAGCACTTTACTAAGGCACTACAGTGCAGTGTCGTGCAGGTTGTTAAAGGAAATCTGGTACTCTGGTGATAATGTGTATATTATTTATTCAGTATAAATGACTAAGTTCAAAAAACTGTACAATGAATCATAGTTGCAAGGCAGGACTTGCTTTGATTAACTACACTAGTATAATGAAATCCAACAGAGCAATCACTGAAACATTTAGCTCCAAATGTAAATCTTTTTGAACTCGGAAAAAAACATGTTAGGCAATGAGAAGGGGTATATAACACAGCTATATTTCATATAATGAAAGTGGAAGCAGTTGGAAAGAAAAGGGAATGTTAAAAAGTTGTTATGTTGTGTTTGGCAAGAATGAGTAATTCTGAATATGTCAGTCATGATAATCCAACAAATTTGTGTTTTAAAGGTCAAAAGAAGCATTTTCTATAGTGGTACAATAGTTTTGTCAAATACAAAATAAGCATTTATAAGACATTTTCAAGTATTAATATGGTACCATAAAGCGTCTTGGGGAATTAATCTCAGTTTTAAATTAAGGGCATAGATTGATCAATGTAACAGAATTTTATTTAAAATGTACTGATATAACCCATGGCACTTTCATTTCAGCAAGACTATAACGTTGAATTCCCGTATCTCAGGCTTGTCTTAACTGTAGAGATGAGAGGTGTTTTTTCTACCAAGAGGTAGAATGTGCTCCGTCTTTGGAAAACCTACTGTTCCATCACGAGCATGACGATTTCCTCATATGGTTACTGGTCATGCACCTGGACACTATGGTATGTAATTTTTCCAAGGAAACCATCTGCCAAGTGCCATTAATGCCAATAAAAGATAACCTGCACCAGTGGGAAACCTAGACCTGAGGAATTCTTCTGAATACACAACTCAAAACACAGGTTTTCCGTATGTCATAATTTCCCTGCTCTTCTGTCCCTTTTGCCTGCACGGTTGATTACAGTCTGAGATGACAGTTTTTTCAGGAGTCAGTAGAATTTCTATGAGCATAAAGTGCAGAACATGGGCAAATGGAATAACACAAGCAGCAGGAAAACCTTTTCCTTCTACTGTTGTTTGTCCAGAGTATTTAATGGGGAGAGGCCAGAGAGCAAAAATTGTGGTGAAGAACTCTGCTGTCACTGAGAGAGAGACTAAGATTGCGAGCAGCAGTGCTGGTGTTGGGATACCATCCTCCAGGCTGCATGTGGCCAGGGGTAGGGAGTCCCTGGAGGACATACCAGAGAAGCACAGCATTGGGGAAGCATCTTAGTGATTTTCTGGTACTTCTTCCTATGTTAAGTGAGGGAGAGAGTTCCTCCACCCCTCTCTCCCAGCCTTTCCACCACCAAGTTAAAATGTTGGGCTTGCCATGGAATAAATGTGCTCTATTACATACATGTATACTATCTATATCAACTATAGATTATCTCATATTAAGAGATTTGAAGTTACTGCTATGAGCATGGTCAGATTTGGTGAGAGTGGATTCAGTTTCCTCCAAGTCAGTGAAGCTCTGCCCACCTACACTGGATCTAAATAGGATCTACAGCATCACCCCTCCAGTATTTACACCAATGTTGAGCTTGGTAGACTGAAAATGCTTACATATAGCAGTCACACAGAACATTACAATAGTCACTGTAAAATCCATATGGTAAACCTTGGTGTTCCAGGCTGCTTCTGTATGATAGTACAGCACATGCTGTAAAACAGGACTCATAACCTACAGAAGATTTCTTCAAAATTATTCCATTCAATGCAGTGAAAGTCTGAAAAAAATGTTCTTTCATCAATAGAATATGGCATTTCATGCAACAAGCCATAGCTCTCACAGCTGTTGTGAAGACTACACATTATTAATTTGAAGGTGTATGCGCATATTAACTTGTAAGATTCAGTAGCCTTTATCTTGGCCCAAAGGCCTTAATATAACATCAATAGGAGGCCTCACACAGTGAATAGAGTGAGAGTTTAGACAGAGTGAAAATTGCTTAATCACCCTTCAGTGAGGGGATGACACTCTACTGAAGTGGAAGGAAAATTTTTTAGGATTACTGTTTTCTTAACACTAAATCATCTTTTTACAATGAAATATTGTAATGGACTCAAGGGACAAAAAAAATGTTTAAACTTGTTTGGAAATCACAGTCAACCTCCAAGCCCCAGTGTCCATAGACAGACACTGAAATCCATGTTCCAACACCAACATAAGTATACTGATTAAAGTTGTTCATTCACTGTTGCCATCAATTTCTTTCAAAACACTGACTAGTAAATGAAAAAACATACTGCTTACTGCTTCTAAAATGTTTTCTACCAGGACTGTAAATTTGTCATTTGGTTTTTCTTCTTATCAGTTGTCCTAGTCAATAGAGAGCTTGAGAGTGAAAAGAACTAAACAACTCTTCTCCCAGACCTCTGCAGACAGAGTTGTACAACTTCACAGCTTATAGAGAGAAAAATGAGTTTACTTTGAAAGTATCTTTTTCTTAGAAAATTTTGTAAAATGGCACTGGCTACAAAATTATCTGCATCTATCATGCATCTTCAATACCATCACTGATTGCAAAATATTAGAAAAATTAAACACAATTTTGTTTGTTTCACACTTTGAAGGAGAGATATTCTATACCACATGGAATTTTAAAGAGGTTATACAAAGTTTCCTTGACCACCAAATGTCCTCTGGCTTTTGGGAGTGTGCATGTGTTGCCTTCCCACGAGTAGGAAAACAGTGGGAGCAGACTCCCCAGGACTGGGAAAATAAGACAATCAATGAATTATTCTTAAACAGACTGAGTGATAGCCAGCTCTGCTCAATGAAATGTTTAAGTATGTGTATAAGTAAGAGAAAAAAGCATGGCTGTAAGTGTTGTGCAAGATTTGTACATTCCACAAGGAAGGTAGGAAGACAGGGTTCTTTTTGTTTTACTCAACTGGTTCTTGGGGCATATGATTGTTATTTAGTAGAAATGAAGCAAACGAACTCGGCCAGGCTGTTTTAACAACTTGATTAGTCTGTTTCTAAACACCAAAGGATTTCCAAGCCTGCCTCTAATTTGTATAAATGGTAGCATGTGAGGAAACTGAACTACCTACAATCTAACCATAGTTGAGTTGGAATATACATCAAGTGCTTTTTTGCCAGAGGGGAAGGCTCGGACCACACGAAGGGCGTCTGCCCAGCCCCTCCTGCAGAGTACTGTGTCCTGCAGAGACCTCTCCTGGCAGAGCTCAGGAAGTCACGCTTGGCTCCTCTTCTTGGCCGCGGTGAGCCTCTACAGACTCAATCTTCTGATTGCTGAAAGACAGACAAGCCTTGAAAATATTTCCATTTTCTTCGGGTTTTTTCGGGGTTTTTTTGGTGAATTATGAGCTATTTCTAAAAAATCACAATGGTTGCTTTATTTCTGACGGTAGTTGGTGATAATGGACAACTCTAGGTTGCAATTTTCCATAAATCATATGCTGCCATGTCGGGTAGGTAGATTACGCCTATGATACGTCCTTTGACATGTACTCCAACCAGTGAAGACTGAAAACGTATCAATATTTGAAAATTTTAAAAAATACATTGGGAAGTTTAGATCAGAGTATTGCAACATTATTGAAGTAGAGCACAGTTGAATTAGTACTTTCCAATTTTATTCTGACAGCAGATTAAAGCAGTGGGAAAAAATGTCCCAGCAGAATAAAATATCTGTGATAAAACTTCAAGAACCCCAATGGTGGTACAACGTCACATCAGGCACCAATTTATGGGGTAAATTTTAGAATACATATTAGGGGGAAAAAAATTCAGCATGAGAGATTTAAGTAAGTAACACTGTCTTCTGCCAGTAATACTGCTGTATATCCTGCAGTTCCCTTGAGTGATTATGCCAATATCTACATCATTGGGATTGGTCACCTATTAATCAGGAGGAGAAAACCTTCACATCTCTTCTGTGAAGAATTATGAACTTGGGAACTAAATTCAGGCAAACAGATCCAATAACTTTATTCTTAGAGCAGAGTGACATAAGCAAATATAAATCTCAATAGTGTTATTATAATGCCTGCTAAGCTAATTGAGAACATATTCGTTTGCTTCAACTAAATAAATTACTGTTACAATTATATGACCCCAAGGTCATCCCCTTTAGGAGATGTCTAGCACTTGAATTAACTATTTGACTCTTCACAGTAAGTGGCCTCAGCCAATCAATGCCAAATAAATACTGCTGAAATATGCATTTAATTATCCTAACACTTTAGTTTCTAAATGCTTTTCTTTGCCAGCAGTATTTTTGTTTGCTAATTTATTCTGGAAGTGTGAGAGTTTTCTGAGTCTAGTCCGAGCATCATCTTTGTAAACTCTGATCCCAAAAGAGATCACAGCCAACCGTCACAGATAGAACTGGTTACAGAGAGGCATTCCTTTGTTATCGTGGAGCAATTTTTTTTTTATTCCATATTCTTTATATTGTTGGTTGCAAGAAACAAACACAGCCAGATAATTTTTACGAAGTTTCAAAAGCATGAGCCTCCAACATTCTTTGTCAGGTTAGCCAAGGATGAAATGCCTCTTCTAATGAAGAATCCATGTTTTGCCAAACTCAGAGTTACTACAGCTGAATTAAAACTGAAATGTAAAATGTCAGTGAACTCACTACAAACTGCTTTGGTTTTGAAATTATATGGTACAATTTACACATCAACTAAAGCCTGCTACAAAAACCATTAAAAAATAAGTTCTTCTGAAAGCTAAAAGCTGCTTTCCATCCTCCTGAGTTGCTAAAACTAATCCTAATGAATTTTGGGTTTGTAAAGCCTAGGGCCATTCCTATAAACCCAGTTTAAGCCCTATACATAAGTACTTCATTGGACTCCTCTACTGGGGTACATCGTCCCTCGAGGAACACACAGTAAGTTGTTGTTTAGGCTTCTCACATTATGTATTAGTCCCTAGAAATAAGAAAGCTCCTGACCATTCTTCTGTAAATCGGAGTAGAATTAAATTTGTCATTTATTTGCATCAGTGTAAATAAGAGCTCAACTTGGTTCTGGATACAGAGTAATCCCTGCATAACTAAAAATGACTTGGCTTTTATTCTTCTACCCTTTTCTGGATTTTGCATTGTTTATCATGTAAATAAACAAACATATCTGACTGCAGTATAAAAAATACTCTAATTTTGCAATTATTTGTAATATAGTTTTCATGAACATTAATTATTTTAAAGAGAAGAATAAAAGTGATGACATCCTGCAGACTAGTAGACTTTATACCTTCAGAAAAAGATGTTTCATTAATTTTTAAACAAGAGGCATTCATTATTATGCTTTCTGTGGCAAGACTGACTTTTTTTGTGAATGATGACCATAATTAAGCCTCTCATAATGAACACTGCTATTACTAAGCAGTACAATTTATATAATGTCTCCACTCTAGGAGACTTTGCTTTTTTATTGAGGAGAGAAGGCAGATAATGACTGAGATTATTGTTTAATACTATTATTTTTAAGGATATTGCAAAAAACATATATAGACTATATTAATCTTTCAGCAAAATTTAATCAGACTGTGTCTGTTTAGCCAGAAAAAGAACTGAATTATTTGTCCTGACTCTAATGCAATGTTTATGTTTCTCCTAGTTCTAGAGAAATATACAAATTAAGTTATACCCAGGTGATATTTTCACACGGTGTAAAACATTTCTATGTCATTCATGTACTTAATTTAGGCATGACAGAACTATGTATAGACAAAAATTACTGGAAACTGCTACTAGCCAAATAAGGAATGTCTTCACAATTACTTCTAGCTCTAGGAAGACTTTTATTCAACTGCAAATACATACTATTTGTAACTTTGTGGAGGTCTCTGGAGATGGCCTGGTCTTGAAGTCAACACAAAATTGTTGTCAAAGAAAGGGATTTTGCTACATTTATTCTTGTTTTTCCAAGAAGAGGAAAAAGACTGTCATGACATAGGTGACCACTTCCAGAACTAGCATTCTAAACATCAGCACCTGAGACTTCATGTAAAAACGTTCCTAGAGAATGCTGATGATTTGCTTATAATATTTTCTGAATATTTTCAGCTGGGTTCAGAAGTGCTTCATGAAACAAAAAGAGGCAAATTCTGCTGAGTTTAAATACTGTTCAGCTAATGGCAGCTCCTAGGAAAATGCTGATTTAGCCACAGTTCACATGTGGCACATTCTCTTGCTGTTTCCCTGATTAAATTGTGACTGCATATTCCCATTTATGTTGTAAGATGGTTTGCAAAATTATACAAATTTAGTTCAGTTTTTTGGTAGTGCCTAAATGACTTTGGAACAAAATTGTTTCTCATATTGCAAGGAATCTATCTTTCTAAGTTATCTTAAGGGTAATGATTTTGGAAATCCTACTGAAAACATTTGTACTGCAGCTCTGTGATTTTTTTCCTACCACAATTTTAGTGGAAAGCAACATTATTAGAAGAACAAAGCAGTGTGATTTGGGGAGAACCTTCTCATACATGGATTTGATTCAAAGTGGCATTTTAAAGTTATACCCCGGGCCTACTGAGTTTTGGTCAAGCTGTGCAGGTCAGATTATGTTTTGTAGCATCAGGAAGTCAGAAAGGGCAGAGGAGAGGGCTTTCCATCCTCTCCAGAGGGCTTCCCATCATCTGCAGTCTAAACATATGCCTTATGATGACATTAGACAGAGATTTCAATCCTTAAAAAACCGGAGGTGGACAGATATTTTTTCTCTAACTGGATCTTTGCAGGTATTAGTAAACAGGCTCAATAAATGTCTGTAGGGAAAAAAAGCCCCAGAAATTGCCACAGAAGGAAGAGACATTGCTTGGTTTTGAATGAGAAAAATTAAACCAGAATGTTTTGTTTCAGGCCAGCTCAGCCCAAATCAAAAAGTCATGATCTGACAAACTGAAAAGAAGCTTTTCATTTCACATCAGTTTGACATTAATCAACATCTGTCTGAAGTGCTGTTACGTGCCATGAGATTTGTGGTTCTTTGTGCTGGGACCTAAAAGCATGTTTCTGCTGTCAAATCCAAGTACATGTCCTAGCCTTGTCCTAATAAAGCTTGTCTGTATATCACCCACCTCCCACTTTTTTCCCTTCTTCTTTGCTGCACTTTCTCTAGGAAAGAAACTGAACTCACAAAGACAAAACCATGACACGAAAGCATCAGTCCTCTTGTCTTGCCAGCTGTGGGAACAGGACTGAAGACCTTGGCATGGAGAAAATATGCTCTTCAGACAGAGCCATAACCTTGCCAGGTGAACCCTGCTTTACTTTGTCCTCTCTCCATTAAAGGAAAAGAATCTCTCTGGGAAACAGGATTATTTTCAATATACCAGAATATGGCCTATTGTCTATAAAGGATTTTATTCTGATGTTCATTTTAACTAAAACATTTTTGAAGCCAAATCCCTAATTAAAAAGGGTCGTTTCTTTCACCTAAAGAATAGTTACTGCTACAAGATATTTGGGTACGTGAACAAAAATCTTAAAAGACTAAGAAGAGATGAACTAACATTGCTGGCCACACATTTTTGCATTACCTGTGTTTCCATAAAAATGCATAGACAGCTGGAATGAAAGATTTTTCTTGAAAAACATTTTCTGAAGTGTTTCGCATTTTGTACAGCAGGCACAGTTTTACAGCAAGTTGAGGGAGACTGTAGATCTGCCGCTGTTAGCCCTAGTTATGGAGCACGCACGCCAACTTACTTGAAAGAAAATGAACATGCAGCCTTGTAGCTCCAGCCTGCTTGTGGCTGCATTTTTGTACATGTTTCTTGATCAACCTGGGTTCAACTCAATATATCTTGCTTGCCTCTTGCAAGCATTTTTGACAAAATAAGTTAAACAACTTTTAATATCACCTAGACCCATCCAAAATATACTTTTCTGTGTATTATAAAATTGTGAGAGTTCATGACAGTATTTTAGGTAAAAAAAAGATCAGTATGTATTATATATCATACTGAAAACTGAGTGCCTCATACCAATGAAATATGAGCACACTTTGCAGTAGCTGTCCTTTGCTAGGATTTAAAACTAGGCAGAGAGTTACGGCCCAGACAGGCTGTAGACTATCTCCTTCCAGATAGGAAACAAACCTGTGCCACAACAGGGTAGAGCCCTTGTTGAGGGTGGTAGTGTTCGTGCAGGCAGGTTAGCTGTAAGTACAGGTCAAAACCACAGCAGATGCAGGTAGAAAAGCTGTGTCTTGGTGCTATGTATCTTTGAGTCAAGTCGTGTATCTATGTGCTGAAGCATGGTTTTCACAGGAAAGTAGTGTACCTTAAGAAGTCCTCTCATTCCTCTGTCAACTAGGAAGCAGTGAGTGAAGAAGAGCACCGCTGGAGCTACCTTTTACCAGGGGATAGATCGGGAGAGTAGACAGAGCTTCCTACATCATCAAGTCTAGCTGGACCAGGGCTGCATGAGAGATATGTTTAGTGCCTAGTGCTTACTCCAAACTGAGGACAAACAATAAAACATAGAGTAATTCCTATTTTCACTGCTCCTTTTCAGGGCTGATGGCAAATCATGGTTTTTCCCCTTTGGGCTCTGCAGCACTGTGAATGCTGCTTCTACATAATCATTCTGCCAAGGAAACTGAAGGTGGTTCACTTGGAAAGGCAGAGGGCATAATAGAAGTAAGAATGAGCTGCTATAATCAGGAAAATACCCCCAGAATTTTGGCAATGTTTTTTGCAATGGGAGCCTTTGTAATTTGCAGAACATGGTGTTCTGGAGGCAGTTCAGATGAGAAAAAAAAATATTTAAAAATTCTTCTCCATTGATTAAAAGCTAAATAAAAAGTTAACACAGACATGGGGACACCAAAAGAATGCATTCCTTGTATTCAACCAGAAGTTCTCAGCAACTTTTTTTACATTGTTGAGCGTGATTGTCACATTAGCACAGCTCAAGTGAACCAGTTTGAATTTTCTCCACTATAAGGGTGGTAAGAAACTGGAAGGGGTTGTCCAGAGAACTGTCGACTCCTTATCCCTGGAGTTGTTCCAGGCGAAGTTGGATGGCACTCTGAGCAAGCTGATGTAGTGGAAGATGTTCATGTCAGGAGGGTTGAAACTAGAAGGTCTTCATGGTCCCTTCCAACCCAAAGCATTCTGTGATGCTATGATTCTGTGAAATAAAAGACAAGCAAAACCATTCTTCTACAGTCACATACAGACAGTCGTCTCAAGAACAGCTTTGAAGACCACACTTGTTCATATCCTGTAAACCAGAACACGTATGCTTGCAACACTCTTTCTCTATTGTTATGGAGTAAAACTTCTAGTCTCAAACACCTTTTGCTGTATATTTTCTGGTGAGATTGCCAACATTCACTCTACAGCATTAACTCTGGGGAAAGGTAGCCATTTCTGAAATTGTAGTATTTGGAGGATTATGGAAGATATTTCCTTGGTTGTGGCTTAGCAGTGCGTGTTTACTTGCATGGTAAACACCCACTGCGAAACCCAGGCAGTTGATGGAAAACCAATAACACAAATATCAGCCACCACTGTTCTGCTATCCTGGTATGAATATATTGTACTAACATAAAAAACCCGGCTGAACCAATTCCAACTCGCATGCAGTTAAAGTTCAATACAGAAATATCACAGAATTATGTTCTACATACAGAATACAAAGATAAATGGAGGCATCCCAAAAGGAATGAAAACACTGGTGGCCAACAGACTGAAAATACTGTTTGTCATAGCATATGATCTGGCTTGAATGACATAATTTTGGAAAAACTTCACAGGCTCAATTGCATTTTACAGCTGAAAATATTGACATTGTTGTGACAGCCCATGCTGAACAGAACAACAAATTGGTATTAGAAAGCAGAGAGCTCTAGGAGAGAATGCCAAATTTAATGTTCAAACCACTTTTGTATGGAGGAAATATAACATTCTCGCTTCATACAAACTGATTAGCAGGGCTTTGGTTTATGGTACTAATGGTGAGGATGAAAACTGCAATTCCAAACTGTGTAAGTTTCTGTAAAAATATTCCCTTGAAATAACTCCAAGCAATTAATTCCAGGCTTAGAGCATACTGATTAAAGCTTATGGGCCCCTTTACCTCCTACTCTTTCTCATTGTTACCCTCAAATCCTTTCACCAAACTGTGTTTGAGGGCACCAACCCAGCCTCAAATATTATGAAGCACTTCTTTAGTAAAATATTTTTCCTTGGAAAAATACCCAACACCCACAGGAAAATTTATCAGAAAGTGCAGTGGTTTCAGATGTATTTTCCACCAAAATTGTTGCTCAGGTTTGATACAGAATTTCTGATAAAAAACCAGGGATCTAGCCATGAATTAATATACATCTCCAAGTCAAACACAGAACCAATTTAGAGCTACACCAAGAGTCAGCCTGAGATTTCCAGATATCATCTTTATCTTGTTGTATTAATATGGTAACACAGGATATATTTTGTGGCCCAATATTAAGGAAAACTGGGAGATGGGTATAAACACAAGTTTTGTGTGTTGAAAATTTCCTTTCTAACTTTGGGCTACTTCTTCTTGAAGTAAACAGATCACTGTCAAAAATGCTAGTTTTACTGATAAAGAACAGAAGATACTGCTACAGTCGTAGTAAGATCCACAGGAGGAAAATTTGTTTCCAGTCTTGTTTATTTGCAATGTTTTCTGTAGATTTCAGGCTTCCCATTTTCTTAGACATTGAGACTTATCCCTTAGCTACAACATGTGGAGGGGATTTCTGAAGACACCAGGGTGAATATCACTAAAGAGAAAGATTATAAATACTTTAAAACTAATAGCAAAAGAATAGCCAAAAAACTTCTAGTTTCTACTTCTAGCCATAAGCCACACCACTTGACAAAAGTAATTAGAAAACCTAAACTTTTACATCATTGAATAAAAATAAACTGACATGGGTTTATTTTTTTCCCTTTGTTTTCAATGAAAAGGTGCAAAATGACAAATCATCAAAATTTACTTTGAATTCTTACAATACAGAGAGATGCATGGTAGATTTTAAAAGCAATGCATTCCAAACAATGGGCTTTCATTTCAAATAATCTGTGTTTCTATGCAAGCAACAAAGTGGACTTTGTTGAATAGCAGGATTGTTATCTTTTGCCAAGTTGGAAAGTACTTCACATAGAGCTTACCTATTTAAACTGTGGTATCAGAAGATCTGAAACAACAGCTAGTATACAAAGACAAGATGAAAACCTAGCAGATGACTTTCTGGGTGAGCAAAGGGATTGTTTTGAGAAATGAGAATTGCTGCTAGCCCCAGTGCCTCACTGATGCAGTACTTCCAGCAGTCTTCTCCCAGGGAGTCTCCAGTTGTTCAAAGAGGAGCAAATGCCAGAAGAAATGGCCAGTGAGAAAGACAGAGGGAAATACAGTGCTGCAAGGCTTGCTGTGAAACAAGCTACCTTCTTCTCTATCTCTTAATCTCTAAATGTTCACCTCTGCCTTCTCAGTGATCTTTTTTTGGTCTGGCTCAAGGTCATTGTAGAGCCTTTCCCTGTCAATTCCCTGTATTTTTTCCCTCCCCTATACTTCCCTTTCCTCCCTCAGATTTCTTTCCTCAAACTCATCCTTGTGCTAACTGGAAGGTAAGGAGGACTGACCATTCCCATACTGGTGCTCTTCATTTGCCTCAGGTGAAGATTGGTACCAATAGCTCCAGAAAAACTCTTTGCCCAGGAAGTGCAGACTATGCATAAAGGGTAAAGATGCTGTGAAAAGCACCAGAAAAATAACATCTTGTACTCTGACTTCTTCCTTTCACCATTTGGTGCTTTTTCTTGTATCTTTTTCAATGAGGGACACATGTTAAATGTGTTATACATTTTTAGCTATGGGAAATGAGGGGTAAGCAGTCACTGGCCCACCTGTGGCTTGAGCTGTGCTCTAGGTGTCAAAGAGCCCTGACTGTATGAGCCAAGATTACTTCCCCTCTCCTGCACAGCAGCATCCAAGAGCTGAGCTAGGGTGGTAAATGGGGAAAAAAGCTAATAGATTACCAGAGGCCCTGCTCTTGGGGAGTAATGGCTGCACCAGGGTGTCAGTGAGAAAGACTAAGGCTGGGGCTTGGGAGGGTTCTAGGAGCACCAGGACCTGAAGTAGAGTATTATGCAAAGAGTTCTGACTGAAAGGTCTGAGAGGAAAGGGGGCAGTGAGGATTTCAGGTGTCTGTGCTGGAAGACAGGAACAGGATTTGGAAAGCAGGACTCTGAGGTCACCCTTGCTGCACACAGATTTATTACAAGTGGAAATACATAGGGAAGAAAGTGGAGGACTGGATTTTGAACTAGATCAGACGTTGGAAAAAAATGAAAAATAATATTTTTGGAAAAAACCTGGAAGTTTGAGAGGTAGAATAACTGCTTCATTGCTGTGGGAAGGAGGGAAAGGAAGCAGAGATAAAATTGTAGCTCTCTCCTTGACCCTTACAAACAAGCTTCCTGGAGGCCAAGAGGAATAGTAGAGAATATTTTGCACTGAATAGCCTTTGCTTTTATCCCTCCATGAATTAAAAGGTGAATAGCCAAAGAATCATAGAATTTGTCAAGTTAGAAGTGACCCATAAGGATCAAGAATCAGAGAATGGGTAAGGTTGGCAGGAACCATCAGTGGAGTCATCTGGTCAAAATTCCCTGCTCAAGCAGGGTCATCCCAGAGCACATGGCACAGGATTGTGTTCAGACAGTTTTTGTGGATCTCCAGTGAGGGAGACACCAAAACCTCTCTGGGCAATCCATGCCAGTGCACAGTCACCTGCAAAGTAAAAAAGTTCTTCCTCACGTTCAAGCAGAATTTCCCTGTGCATCAGTTTGTGCCCCTTGTCTCTTGTACTATTGCTCGGCACCACCGAGCAGAGGCTCCATCCTCTTGACACCCACCCTTCAGATACTTGAATACATTGACAAGATCCCCCCCCAACTGTCTCAGCCTTTCCTTGTAATTGAGGCTGCAGTCCCCTAATCATCTTCATAGCCCTCAACTAGGCCTGCTCTAGGAACTCCATGTCTTTCTTGTCTTGGGAAGCCCAGAACTAGACTCAGTTCTCCACATATGGCCTCATGAGGGCAGGACAGAGTAGAGTAGAAGGATAGGATCACCTCCCCTGACCTGCTGGCAATGCTCCTCCTAATGCACCCCAGGACACCACTGGCCTTCTTGGCCCCCAGGGCACACTGCTGGCTCATGGACAGCTTGTTGTGCACCAGAACCCCCAGGTCCTTCTCCACAGAGCTGCTTCCCAGCAGATCAGACCCCAGCCTGTGCTGGTGCCTGGGGTTATTCCTGCCTCAGTGCAGGACCCTGCATTTGCCTTTGTTGGATTTCAGACAGGACTCTGCCCATCTCTCCACCCTGTCAAGGCCTTTCTGAATGGCTGCACTCTGGGGTGCTGGCCACTGCTCCCAGCTTTGTGCCATCAGCAACCTGCTGAGGAGGCACCTGTCCCTTTGTCCGAGCGGAACAAAGTACTTGTGACAGGCCTCCAGCTAGACCCCATGCCCTGAACATGACCCTCTGGGGTCTGCCATTCATCCAGCTCACCACATATTTACCCAGTCCACACTTCCTGACTTTGACTACGAGGATAACATGGGAGACAGTGTCAAAAAACAATCAAGTCCAATCCTTTGCTCCTTACAGGATTACCTGAAAATAAACTATGTATCTAAATCATTTAATGCTTGCCAATAGAGCTTGAGAAATTCCAGCAACTACCTAGGCGATCATCATAAAAAAACATAACTCTCAGCTTTCCAAGATCTAAATGAGAAAAACAATATTTGTAAAAAATTCTGATGGATACAAGATTGAAACACACTTTGGGCTAAGTATTAAGGTATGGCTGAAGACATCAAAGACTGCCTTTCATTTTCGAGGCTAAAAGCTATGATATGATTTCAGCAGAAGTCTCTGGTTACTTTTGTGCTATGAAGTGCATCATAATTATATTACTTTAAAGTTAAATGCATGTATGTTAAAAAACCCAACACAGTTTGTGTCAAAGGACAAAAACATCCTTTGAGGAAAATTGCAATATTATTAGAATTATATCTTTAGTGGAAATTACTCTCCAAAATTAGTATCTTATTTAATTAGATGAAAAGTATTTAAAAAATAAAGAGACACTATGAAACATATGTGTCAGTCACCTATAAAATAGATTATATAGAAATACATTATTATTATTATTATTATTATTGTTGTTATTATTATTCTTCAGGCAGACTTGCATTTTCCAGTTGGTGACAGTTTTAATGTTATTTTTCTCCACACTGTGTTAGTATCACAGTCAAACCAATCAAACCAACATGCACAAGATGCACATCCTTGAGGAGAAATCTTACACCCTCACAAGGGAAGTCAACTATGAAGAGAATCCAATGCTGATGTTAAATCAAGGCTTCATCCACTGTGTTCAATTACTGCGTAAATATGCACTATGTGTATGCTTTGAATACCGAAACAATAAATTTCCTCCTACGGTGAGATACTTTCTGTGCTATTTCTCTTAGCATATTGTTGCCTGGTTTCATATATTCTGCTACCTCAAGCTCTTTTCAAATTATGTTATAAAAAGCTGAAAAGATCTGGTTTGTATACACAATCTTCCAATGAAGAAATAACTTTAAGCTCTTCCGGCAGATATTTCAGGAACTACTTTTGGAAAAGTCTTCTTAGATAAAATATGCTGAAGACACTATCCAAAACTGGAGAAAGATCAGTGGATGAAGAAATAGATCAGTGTTGGCAATTTTCAATGTAACAGACAGAAAATTATAAGCAGCCCAATACAGTACTAAGGAAACTCCATGTGCCAAGTCATTATTCTGCACTCCAGCAAAACAAAGTGCCTCAGTAAAAACGGGGTTGTAGTCTTAGATCCATATCATGATTAGACGAACCTTGCTCAGAAAACCTTTATATTTCTTTTGTGTCATTTGTGAATTGCTTTGTGGAAATTTGTACTTAAACATGTTAATTTCTCAGGTCATATAACCATTCTCCTATGGAAAGAAATCAAGCATGTATGAATTAAAGCTAAAACTCTTGTTCTTACACTGTGAAATAATTGTAATTTACTAACTACAGGTTAGAGTGCTATGGTTTTCAAGCTGTGGTACTTGCATTGTTCGCCATTCACAAAGACTGCTTTGTTAATCCTCAGAATGGCACATGAAACAAAATTAAAGAGCAGAGGGTTTGAGGTTAAGAAGGGAACAATTATAATTCTGACAGACTAGAGGAAAAAGGGTCAATTAAGCAGAAAAACGAAACCTGATTTTAGAATGTGGTGCTGAAAATAAACAAGAAGGGACAGTAGTTTATGTAAAGTGTTTATTAAATTAGTATTAGACATAATTTATTAGTTGAATGCTTATTATGAAATATAGCTTTCTAATTGTTTGTTAAAACTAATGTTTAGTGGGACATTGTAACATTCTTAACAAATTGCACCTTTCATGGCTGATATAAACAGACAGAAACCTTCACTGAAAATTTGGTCCTGGTTCCTGGATTTTTGGGAGTCAAATACCACATTATCCCTTCAAACAGCAATTCAAGAGAGGAATGACGAAGGATGAAAAAGCTGTCAGAAGAATGTATTCCAAATGCATGAGCTTTTAGTTCAAACAAATAAGAAGTATTATTTCCTTTTCTCCCTTCCTCATGGTTTCTTTTCCTTCTTTCTTTCTTTTGTTCTTTCTTTCTTTCTTCCTTTCTTCCTCTTTCTTTCTTTCTTTCTTTCTTTCTTCCTTTCTCTTTTTCTTTCTTTCTTTCTTTCTTTCTTTCTTTCTTTCTTTCTTTCTTTCTTTCTTTCTTTCTTTCTTTCTTTCTTTCTTTCTTTCTTTCTCTCTCTCTCTCTCTCCCTCTCTTTCTCTATTACTCTCTCTCTTTCTCTCTTTCTCTCTCTCTCTCTCTTTCAAGGACAGAATGAATAGGAAGGAAGGAAAAAACCCAGTATGTAAGTAAACAGGGAATGAAAAGACAAGGCATGAAAAATTATAGGCTGTCTCTGCAGTTGTCACTTACCATTTAAATAAAAAAAAAATAGATGGCCTCAAGGTAGAAGCCAGATGGATTTAATGTGAAGACATTGAAATGTTCCAGGGTCTTCTGCAAAAATGTGACCTGATTCTCCTGACTTCTGTCTTCCTAAACGCTATGTTGGTGTGAACCTATGCTGTTGGAGCAGCTGAATCAATATGAAAATTTTACAGAGAGAATAAGGCTTGCTTACCATTCTTATACAAGAACAAGATTAGCAATTTTATTATGGCAGATCTCTTTCCTGATACAACACACCAGATTCTGCTGCCTTGTTGCACACACAGATCTATACAGCTGTCAGCAAACTTATTTCATGAATGAATTCAACACAATGTTTTCAGTTCTGTTTTTAGTTACCTTACAGAAAAAAGTATCCTGAATTGCATGAGTAACTGTTAATTCATTTTCCTTATTCTACTCTTGAGATAACTTGTTAAATTAATCCTGCCTTCATTTATTTTATGGTGTCTTCATGTTTAAGTGCTGACTTTGTGAGCATCTGTTTCAGTCATTGTTGCAAAGCCATTACTTTTATGAGCCTTATGTATTTTAGATAGATTTACTGTTGACCTTTGTTAAGAAATTGAATGTTTTTGTTGTTACTAACATTTCTATAATTGATATTGTTGATATTGTTAGTGCCACCAGCGTACTTCCTTTAAATGAAATACTATGTCTTGGCTGATAATCTCACTTAACTATAATAAATCAGATAATTGTTATTTAATTTTTCTTGGCTTTGAAACAAAATGTATCTTTAGCCTCTTCAGTACTAGGCAACTATAAATTGCCACTTATTTCAAATACACCACTGATGTAGTTTGTGAGTTTCTTTTCTTGTTTCCTGTTCCTCACTTTCACTTGCCATCAAATAATAAAAAACAGCTAATAATGCTGCTTAAGTTACTGCTATGTGACTGCTGAGAAATCCAACATAGTCTAAGATGAATGAGGAAATACTTTTTAATCTATTGAAAAAAAAAAAGCATTCTGGTATAGAAAAGCAGCATGAATTAATTTGATTTCCAGCATGTAGATAAATTACCTGAATCAGAGGAAATGTCTACTTAAAAGGTTTGCTCCATGGCATATACGACCTGGCATATGGACTATGGAAACTTTAGTTTTCTCTAAAGCACAAACTATTCTCAGTATCATGCATCAGCTCTTTTGCTGTAAATTGAGATTCCATGTTGCAGTGGGGTCTCCTGCAACATCCATAGACAGTGGGGCCCGTGGAAAGAAACAGGGAGCAATCCTTGACAGAAGTTTCAGAGATCTTTATTTTCCAGCCACATGGCCAGGGGACTTGGGAATCACCAGACAACCAGGGTTCTCTCCCGGCAGGGGAACACAAAATAACCAATGGGGAATGGGATTAGGGTACATGTGACCAGGGAGCAGGGAAACCCCATGCCTAGGCCGTGCCTCTACCCTAGGGTCCCCTCTCCCAGGACCCCATGGCAGGGGGAGGAACCCCAACAATTCAAGTGCACAGTTTCAGAGAAACTGTATGTCACTTATAATTTTCACATTGAAGCTGAGTTCAACTCAGTCATCCTTAAACAAAGCACAAACTAAATGTCCAGTGAAAGTGGTGAATATTTTAAAGCCCTCAATTTTTTGAGCCTATGGGATGAATTGTCTTTGCCTCCCACAGCAGGCAATCCTAGTTTAACATATGGGCTAATGTATCCATTTGGTGGCCAGTGGAGGCTGCTTGATTTAAATCATACCAGACAGTATGGACCAAATCCCAGCCTGGTGAGTGATAGGATGCCATTTATCCAACTTCCTCTTCCTTCCTGTTTCTATCAGTAAATCCATGGACACAATCACATCATAGTAATGAGATAAAAGAGTGAGAGAGCTCATATTACACTTTCCTATTGTTAGAGTTATTTAATACTTCTTAGAATAAAATCATGTTGATAATATCATCCAATTTGGCACTGAAGTTCTACTTTGCTATTAGCCACCTCAATATGATTTTTTTTGCAAGTTTAGACAAAATATTTTGGCTGGTTCTGAAAAAATATTTTGCTTGCTTTAAAAATTATTATTTCAGGTAACTCTAAAAAACCAATACTTTGAGTGAACTCCTTGAAATACAGCAGTTGGAATTGTTTGCACTGAAAGCACACTTTCTAACTTCTGCAGAGAAATTTCTGCAATATTTCTAGTCACCATATAAGCCTTTGAAGCCTTTGAAAAATTGATAAATGTGCACTGAGAAGATTTTTTTCCATGTCAGAAGTCGATTCCCAAAACCCACTGATCCTTGAGGCATTTACCAGATATTCAAGACTCTCAAGGCTCTTGTAGCTCAGTCTCCTAGGACTAAGAAATGGAGTCAAGGAAAATAGAGATGGAGACTTCACTGAGAGCTTTGGAAACACAGTCAGTGCTGCTAGCTGGCCAGGACAGAGCAGAAGGGACCGCAACAACACAGATAAGAGATTTTTGGGGAAAAAATGCAGAACAGTAGAGACTGTTTTGAAGAAAACACTGTAAGGAACAGTGGGTATGATGCCCTGCAATGAGGAGGAGCATCCACAGGATTTGAAAGTAACTAGGCCAAGAGGAAGAATGTACAAATGACAGTTAAGTGGTAGAACTGAAAAAAACAAGCTGGAGTGGTTGTGACAGGACTCAGAAAGCCAGAAGGCACTGTGCCTGCTCAAATTCCCTGAGGTCCACATCAGATCCAAGACACCCTCACTGCCTGCAAGTACAGCAGGTGTAATGGCTATTGCTGCCCCTTGGATCCCGTGATATAGGTCCAGGAAGGCAATGCTTCTCATATCTCTCTTTGATACCATGTGATTTTTAGGGACAGAAAGGACAGAGGAGTAAATGCTTTAGAATGCTTTTTAAAACTTCAGAAAATTTCATATAAAGTACTCACTGAAAGAATGATTGGTGGGATTATGAGCACACAAAAGTAAAGAAATATCAACATTAAAAGTACTTTCAATTTAGGTCATTCAAACATAGTTATTAAATAACCCTACATTTATTTTCACCTCATTCTCCCTCAGTATAAAGCAAAAGCTTGATTTGGGCATATTACTCCAGTTGTCAAGTAACAGAGAGGATGCTGATGGGACCTCTCTCTCATCTGTTGCGGGAGTTTGGGGGTGCCACTGAAATGAGCTAGCGGAAGGGCTAGAGGATAGGGCTAATGGAAGACTAAAGACAGCATAGCTTTGAAAGCAGTGCTGTGTCAGTATTTATATTTCCAAGACATCCTGTCACTGCTGCAGCATCTTTGCTGTTTCGGACAAGTTATAAACCAAAGTTTTCATAGGCAGACATTAATTGTGCATTGCTCTTTTATGGGTGGCATTTTAAGACTATATTGAATGATTTTCAAAGTGCTGAGCATTCACAGCTTAAGTGAGGTCAGTGATCCAATCCTCTGAATCTATTAAATGGTAGAAAATGATAATTATGCCAAAAAAGCTAGCCATATAGTTTTAAATTAGATGCCTAAAATGAGTGTACATTTAATAAAAAGATTCCCATTCCTCAGCTGGACATCTTAGAGTAGGATTGATAATATTTTCGAATGAGGAAGTCAGAAATGAAGCCTGGACAGCCACACCCTTTAAGCGATTTTGAAATAATCAGCATATAGGTTGTTTACCTCATGGCATAGAAATTTTTGCTCTGAGTATTTCAAAAGTTAAGTTTGCAATAACAACAAGAAAAAGAGAATCATGGGAAGTGATACCCAAAATGAAGTATGAAGGGCTTTTGTCTCTAAAGCCAAAAGTCTAATTATATGGGATAGGTTTCTCAACTGTCTTAAGTTACACTAAAGGGGTAAAGCCACAGTTATTACCTTGCTGATTATCAGTACTATAAATAAGCAATTGCTGCATTTGCCACAATGAATGTGAATGTGCAGCTATAGGTAGAGAAATGTCAGCCCTGTATCTCCAGTAAACAAAGGTTCCTTTTGTTTTACAAAATGATTTGAAAATTTTAGATTCTCTGGGCTGAAGTCAGAGAAATGCCGAACAGCTTCTACTATAGAGTAGCATGTAATTCCAGACTACAATTCACTTTGTATCCTTAAAATGAAATACATGCCCTGGAATAATTTTCTCTCACTTCTAGAAATTGCATGATAATATATTGTTTAAAAATATAAACTAAATGAAAACCATTATGGCATCAAGTGGGGTTTTTTTGCAGACAGGGAAAGCACTGGAAATGTGGCAGAGCTTTACCAGAATGGAGCACTTTGCTGCATCTAAATGTATTGGCACATCATGAAGTATTCTGCCAATTAATTCTGCCTGCAAGCAGGATTTCTTTGTAGGCTACACCCAAATGTCTTCTTTTCTTCAATCAGTTTTTCTGTTTCTTTGTTAGAAAAAGACAACAAAGTTTTTATATCATATACATCAATCTGAAATATCTAGTCAACTTATAAGCCTTTGAAAAATTGAGAAATAGATTTTTTTCCATATCAGAAGTTAAGACTCCTGCAACCTACAGATGCTTTAGTTTTATGAAGTCAAAACACATTACTGTCAGAATGAGTTCTTTATATTTTTGACTAATGGCTGAGCTGCATACCTGCAATAATGGTAAGACCAGAGAAAACACTAGCAGGCATTCTCTTGTGCAGTGCTTGCAGTGCCGAAAATGCCCGTCTGACCAATACATCAATATAACTCTAAGAGATGAAACTGGACTTAGTACAATATCGCCCTTATAAGATAACCACCAAAAAAAAAAAAAGTAAAAAAAAAAAGAAGAAAAAAGAAAAAAAAGATAACAGCCATCTGTCTTCAATAGTTTCAGTAGATTGGGTGTTCAATACCTGAATCAAATGCCTGCATAAAGCTCTACACAGGCCAGCCCTACCTGATCACACTAGAAATAATCATCAGCATGGCTGAACAACCACGGTTTTTCAATGATAACTTCATTATGGATTTCAGTGGGGCACAGTAATTTTCATATAGTGATTTGTCTGTAAATACTCATGGTAGGGCTTTTCAACAAATTGGCTGATTTACAGAAAGCTCTTTCAAGCTTTAAGGACTAAACTTGCTGCAGCTCTTCAAAAATCAAAGGTACAATTCTTAGTTATTTTTCTTCCCCTTGAACTTTAGAAATAGTAGACCATAGCCCAGCAGAGACATTTGCTATGTGAAGTACCTAAGTGTCTTTCTGAAATTCAATAGTCATTTTCTTGGACTCATTATGCTATTGCCCGTAGTTAAATATCCAGGCATAGCTATAGGAAAAAGAAAGTCTCCCACAGTGGAGAAAAAAACCTATGAAGCCTTAATACAGTTGCTTCTAGAGATGATAGAAACATAAACACAAGGTCGAAGAAAGTATGGTTATACTCTGATATATTTACAACCCCACCTACAAGAGGAGAGGAAGTTACACCCTAGGGACCAGGATACATTGCTATGTATTTGCTCAGATATTTATCTTGAACCAAGTTCCAGTTTCTTCTCTTGGTGCTTCTGACTCCAAATACATGAACCTTCCAAGATATATTTAAAGTTTCTTCCATTTCAGTCAGATCCATTTTAAAGGATTTCAATGGCCTACTGTGGAGCAAATGGGCACAAATATGTTGGCCATCTGAGCCAAAACTGAAAGAAAGTTTGGCATACACTTATAATTACACTAAATAAAATAGTATTTAAAAAATAATAAATAATTATATTAGGTTTGCATGGCCAGGTTTTTGTGGCAGGGTGACTGCAGGGATAGCTTCTGTAAGAAGTTGCCAGAGGCTTCCTCTGTGTCCAGAAAAGCCAACGCCAGCTGGCTCCATGATGAATGTTCTACTGGCCAGGGCTGTGCCAATTAGAAATGGTGGTAATGCTTCTGTGATAACAGATTTAACATGAAGAAAAAGTTATTGGGCAGTTGCAATTGTGGCCAGAGAAGACCAGGTAAGAATATGTGAGAGGAACAACTCTACAGACACCAAGGTCAGTGCAGAAGGAGGAACAGGAGGTGCTCCAGAGCTGAGCCAGCACTGAGATTCCCCTGCAACCTGTGGTGCAGACCATGGTGAAGCAGCTGTGCCCCTGGAGGCAGATGCATGCAGAGGCAGCCCATGGATGGAGGATCATGGGCATGCAGAGATCCATCTACAGCCCACGGAGGAGCCCCACACTGGAGCAGGTGGATGCCTGAGAGGAGGCTGTGACCCCATGGGAGGTCTGTGCTGCAGCAGGCTCCTGGCAGGGACCTGCAGACCTGTGGAGAGAGGAGCCCATGCTGGAGCAGGTTTCCTGGAAGGACTGTATCCTGTGGAAGAGTGACACACGTTGAAGCATTTTGTGGATAACTGTTTCCCATGGAATGGACTCACACAGGAAATTTCATGAAGAACTCTCTCTTGTAGGAGAAGACACTGGAGATGGGGAAAGACTCCCCTTCCTGAGCAGTGGGAGAAACTTGTGATGAACTGACCATAACCCCCATTCCCTGTCTCCCTGCACCACTGGGGGTAGGAGGAAGAGGTGGGAAGGAGGTAGGGGTGGGGGAAGGTGTTTTTAGCATCCATTTTTACTTCTCATTATCCTGCTCTGATTTTGTTAGTAATAAATTCAATTAATATCTCTAATTCCAGCATGTTTTGCCCGTGACAGTATTTGGTGAGTGCTGTCCTCATCTCAACTCATGAACCCTTCATTATACTTTCTCTCCCCATCCAGTTGCAGAGGGGAGGAATAGAGCAGTTTGGTGGATGCCTGGCTGTTGGGGTCTCCTCCCCCGCCGTGTAGCCCTGGGAGAGGGGCCCTGAGGGCACAGGCACGGGGTTTCCCTGTCCCTGCTCAGCCTCGTTCCCATTGGTTGGTTTGTGTTCCCTGCGCGGGCAGAAGGACCCTTGGTCCCGTGACTGGAACAGTTCCTGGGCAGAGCCCCGGCCATGCGGCTGGAGAAATAAACATCTCTGAAACATCTAGCAAGAATCTGTCTGTCCGTATATATTTCCTTTCCACGGGACTCCTGGTTTGATATATGCATGTTGCAGGATCCCCACTGCAACATAATGGTAGAGAATTGCGAGCAGAACGATCCCCGAACCCTAAGCAACTGATTTGTGTGAGTAAACCCTGGAAACTTTGGATTCATCTTCTTGGTTTTGCTTTGCTATTCCGTATCTAAACTATGGAGGAACGGTGGGAAGACTCTTGGCTCTCAGAGCCGCATATGGACATTTATCTTAAACTTAAAATGATTCTTGAACAACGATTTGTGAATTTTAGCTTGATTCAAGCTCAAAAAGAACTGAAACACTTCCTGGCATGGTTGTTTAAGAACTTTTTCTATGTTTCTTGGGATTTAATTCTTACGAAGGGCTTTTGGAAAACCGTTTGGACACAGTTAATACTGGAGTCAAAATATATGCCGATGGAAGAATATTTTCGTGAATATTATTTAGTTACCGAGACTGTTGAGCAATGTCAGCTGTGTCCTGGCGAAGGGAAGCCTGGCGCAGGGACCGTGCGGCCCAGGCCACATGCACCGAGCGCCCTGCGAGCAGCAGCGAGGCAATTCCCGCACGCGGGCGGAGCCACGCGAGCCGCAGTGTCGGTGGTGGAGCGAGGAGCGGCGGGAGCGGCGGGACCCGGCAGTGCCCGCCCGGCCCCGCGCAGCGCGTGGTGGAGCGAGCCCCGTGAATGCCCGACCGAGAGGGGCGGCGTGCGGGCGGCGGCTGGCGGCGGTGGCGGTGGAGCGGAGGCGCGCCCAGCCGAAACATGCGCTGGAGCAGGGCACGGGGGGGTCATCGCTCGGGGGCCCGGCCGAGATGTGGGTGCAGCGCCCGGCAGCGACAGCGAAGCTGCGACCAGAGGAGGCGACGCACGGAGAACTGAGCAGCACGGCCCGGCCCGGCCCACGCAGCCCCGAACGCGACCCCGGGAAGAGCGCGCAGGCACGAGCAGCCCCGACAATTCCAACACGGGAGCGACCGAAAGAGAGAGCAAAGACACAGCAAGACAGAAAACAGCAGCCACTCGGAAAAAGGAAAAGATCATAGTAACTAAGACCTTAGGGATAGTAAAATGGTATAATGTTAAGCAAAATTATGGTTTTATAACAAGGTGTGACAGCCAGCAAGACATATTCATACATAGAACTGCTATTAAAAAGAATAACCCTGAAAAATGCATCCCAAGCTTGGGAGATGGAGAAGTCATGGAATTCAAAATTATACGAGGTACAAAAGGGTTACAAGCATCGCAGGTCACTGGGCCTGATGGTGTTCCTGTAAAAGGCAGTATATATGCAAAAAATCATAGTCATGTTAGACAGTATCTCTATTGTAAGTCCCCCCTACAGTCTCCCTTTCCTAATCCCACCTTTCCCTTTATCCTATGTCCTGTTACCCCCAGTGTATTCCCAATCCATTTTTTCACCCATGGTTTCCCTCACAAAACCATGCTTTTGCCAACTGTTTCCCCAAAAATCCCTTTCCAATGCCGAGTAGGGGATGAAAAGAGGAAGGGAAGAAGTTAAACCCTCTCCTGCCTCAGTTTCCCCACAAAGCATGCTCAGAGAGTCCTGTCTCCCTTCTGTCAGCCCTAAGATGTTCCACAGAATCTGTTTGGACATTTAAAGACTCAGGAGGGTGGCTTGTTTTGTCTTGAAACTCTTCTTGTAATGTTTATCCAGTTGTTTTCATTCTCCTTTTATTAAAATAAAACGGGTGAGGTGTTGGGGTCCCTCCCCTGCCATGGAGCCCTGGGAGAGGGGCCCTGAGGGCACAGGCACGGGGTTTCCCTGCCCCTGCTCAGCCTCGTTCCCATTGGTTGGTTTGTGTTCCCTGCGCAGGCAGAAGGACCCTTGGTCCCGTGACTGGAACAGTTCCTGGGCAGAGCTCCGGCCATGCGGCTGGAGAAATAAACATCTCTGAAACAGCTAGCAAGAATCTGTCTGTCCATATATATTTCCTTTCCACGGGACTCCTGGTTTGGTATATGCATGTTGCAGGATCCCCACTGCAACACCTGGCATCCAGCCAGGGTCAGCTCATTACAATTACTCTTTTCATTTATTTTTATTATCAGAGAAATAAGTTACAGTGTTTGAAAAAGCACTCAGGCATTAGGTGAATGAAGTTTTGGCTACCACAAAAAGTGAATATATCACTCTTTACTCCTTCCTTACTGCAGGAAGGATCCCAGCAGTATATTTTCTAGTATTTTATCCTAACTAGTTTTAAAAATCTTGTGATAAATGGCTGAAGCTCCAATGGAGAGGGTAATAAAATTTTATGGCTGAACTATATCTCATTGTCTGAATAAAAAATAATAAAAATCTCTTTTTCTCTGTTTTGAATGTCATCATCTTATTCCTCATTATGGATTTAGTCCATCTTGGTGTTTTCATCTAGTATATATCATCATATGTGAAAATATAGGCTATTCTTATATCTTATTCTGGTCATTGTTTATCCAACTTCAGAAAATTAGATTAAGATTTTCAAATACTGCAGGAAGTTTATCCACAGAAGTGCTACTAAAAATCCTCTCAAATCCTTTTTTTAAAATCCATTGTACTGCTTTGAGAATTTCAGCCTTGATTATGAATTTCTGTGGCTTCACCAGCTTTCCTACACTTCTCTGGGTTCTTCATAAGGTCCTAATACATACAATGTTCATACAAGGATTTTCAGTTCTAGTTACATAATTTCTACTATTTTAACTTATTTCCCACTCCGAGCTTCATGATACCTTATATTTTATTTTCCTAAACCTGAAGTTTGCTGCTGAATGGTTCACCCAACTGATCAAGCCAACCCAGTCATAACTACCTCCTTCCCCCATGATGGTTTTTAAACCTTTTAAAATGGGAACCAGACCTTCACATAGTGTCTAAATTACTGCTAAGGTGGGCTGAGTTGCACCTTATGATAATCTGATGCTAGAAAGACAAGATGAATCTTTCATCTTTGCTTTTGTTTTTATTACCTTCTAAATAGGATGCAAGAATAAAATCACAGCCCAAATTGTATGTATTAGTGTAAAATGCATATATTTTTCTGAAGTCATCAATCATCTCTTTAATGATTAAAGGCACATTGAACAAAACCACAAGGAAAAAGCATATTAGACTACATTCCTGACTTCTTGATTAAGTATGTTAGAAATGCTGTGCCACTTGCTCAGTTGAGCCTTGTGAAAAGTCAACAGGCTGCCATACAACATCCAGAATGATACAAATGTATAAACTACACAGTTTTAGGAAGTTCTATTCCATAATCCTGCTTTATCCTTTGAAAGTAAAAGGATGAAAGCAGCGTTAACAGAAAAAAATATTATGTCTATATAATGAAGAATTTACATCTAATACCAGGTATTTCCAAGCAGTTCCAGCACAGTAGAATGTAATCAGCGATAACATATATCAAGATGCAAAAGCCTTTTCAAAACTAGTGGAAAAATAGTTTCTAATTGCTTTTATATGATGTACTAGATGCCATGAATGGGGCTCAGAGGAACAGAGCACTGTGCTAACATTTTCCAAAATAGTCCACGCTGAGTTTTTAAAACCAGATGAGGTAGAAGTAGGTAGGAGGAAGGATCTTGACTTCATTACCTGCTGATGAGATACAACTCCAGAAGATGGAGAACCTGCTAACTTTTTACAAACTGAGTCACTTCATCCCCTGCCACAGTAAATAGAGAAGGGAAAGCGTCATCAGCAATGATACTATCTCAGAATTACAGAAAAAGAGGAACATTTGTAATTTTCATGATAGCTCAAGGAAAGACTCAGTACTGAAAGACATTAAGGAGACTATGATAAGTTCTAAAAGAACTTTCTTCTACATTGTGCCTGTAACAAAACCTATCTACATTTTTCAGGTTTGTCTCATTCTAAGAGAAGTACAGTGGACTGTATGAAATGGAAATAATATATATTTTCCTGACAAAAATAACATAGAAATCACACTTTGAATATAATTTCTCAATATTAAGTGCCCTAGGTTTAATCTGGTTATGTTGAAAAGTGTAATAAGCTCCACCCAACATATCCAATAAATATATTCCCAAATTTCACCCCAGTTTCTACTGCATCAGGAGTATTGTGAGAAGCTGGTTTTGATAACCATGCTGATAAAGCAAGAGTTGGTCATAAAAAACCCATACCAGTAGGTTAGATTAACACTGAAATACTGGAAATATATCTGTAGTTCAGAAATCTCCATTTCTCACTTAAAAACCTACAAATATTTCAAACCTGGAGGGGTAGAGAGGGCACTAAAGACACAGATTTCTCTTTTGTTTTTACACAAAGTAAGTTATAATATTGTACAATCAATAATTCTCATCTACTTGAGCAGGATGCAGTGGATGTGCGTCAGAATTTAAACAGGGTAGAGAAGAAGCGCACTTAGAAAGATCACCCCCATGGCATTTGTCTCGGTTTTGAAAGACAGGTGTCTGCTAAGGAAGGCAGAGGCCC
>NW_024581117.1:6472729-6551110 GCF_017639235.1 Corvus kubaryi
CCCTAGCAACATGCATATGGGAGAAAATTCCTTTAACAGGAAAAAAAACTAAGACTAAACTAAAACCTCAACAGCATTAAACACTCTAACCAAAGAGCGTAAGGGTAAGTGAGGAAAATCTGCTAGAAAGTGTTCTGAATGAGTGATGATAGAGAGGTCATAAAAACTGTAAGAACATCAGCCGTTAAAATTGACCCATCATGACCAAAGTGTTGGTAGTTGATTAAAAGGTTTCCAGGAGTATATCTTGTTAAGTATTAGTGAATTATGAACAATTATAGCTAATAAATATCCAACTTAAGAAAACCAAAATGTGTTAGACACTGAAAGTATTTTCTAAAATACATTGTATCCCTGAAAGAAAACCAACTGCTCCTTTAGCACTACGAAATTTAGTTTACCAGTGCTTTAGGATATCTCAAGACTTCCTTGAAAGGAAAATGCTCCATACTAACTTAAAGGAGCTAGAGACAGACCAGTTACTAGCCATTCACCCATCTTCACCTGGAAGAAGCCATCATCAGGAAGAGGTACAGAACAGTTCCTTTTATCCTAAAAAGTCTGAAGAAAAATTAAAAGAAAGTCATCACTCCACTACCACCAAGCAGGTGTAGGAACATGGTAGCAGTGATACAAGATTGTCTGAAGAGGCAGGGCACTTACCAAATTTTGCAGACTAGTTCTGTGGTTAATATGTCCTGCAACTTGTCCTCTAGGGTGAGAGGGATGGAGGGAAAAATAGTGTTAATTACCCTTTCTCTCCATAAACAGCAAATTAGCAGGAAGCAGAGAAGACCAGACTTCCAAGGAGGCTTTTCTTTCACATTAGGAACATGCTGAACCCAGCTCCTCTGTAATCAGTAGGGAGGTATGGACAACATAGCCACTTGACAACTCTGTAAATGCTTATTATTTCCCACCAACCAGCAAGGACCTCCACAGCATGCAGGTTTCTACTTGAAGCACTCAGCTTGAAGGGGGATGGGACTAAGACCAGGCTCACTGAAGATGGGCCTAGGGGTGGGATGCCAGGGTTAGGGGTAAAATCAGTAGCCCAGCTGAAGTGCATCTACACCAATGCACACAGTATGGGTAACAAACAGGAGGAGCTGGAGGCCACTGTGCAGCAGGAAAGCAATGACGGAAATGTGGTGGGATGACCAGAGTGCTGCACTGGATGGCTACAAGCCCTTCAGAAGGGACAGACAAGGAAGGAGAGGTGGTGAGGCGGCTCTGTACATTAGGAAGTGTTTTGACTGTACAGAGCTCAAGGATAGTGATGAGAAGGTTGAGTGCCTATGGGTGGCAATGAGGGGGAAAGCCAAAAAGGCAGGTATCCTGGTGGGAGTCTGATATAGACCACCCAACCAGGATGAGGAGGTGGATGAACTATTCTACGATCAGCTGGCTGATGTTTCATGTTAGTCAGCCTTCGTTTCATTGGCCAAATGTCTACTAGAAATTCACCACAGAAGAGAGGAAGAAGTCTAGGAGGTTCCTCAAGGGCAACACAACATCTACCCTGGACTTCCAGAGTACAGACTTTAGCCTACTCAGGACACTGGCTCAGAGGGAGTGTTGAAAAGCAGCCCTTAAAAGCGGGTCAAGAAGGCTGGACATACTTTAAAAAAGAGATCTTGAAGTTTCAGGAGCAAGCTACTCCTATGGGTCAACAGATGGCAGGGAAGACAACTGGCCTGGCTGAGCACTGAGCTTTCATAGGAACTCAGGGAAAAAAAGAGGGCATATCACCACTGGAGAAAGGGGCAGGTAAGTCAGGAAGTGTATAAGGATGTTGTTAGGTCATCTAGAAATAAAACTAGAAATGCAAAAATTTTGCTGAAACTTAATCTGGTCACTATTGGTTGCACCAGTTTTTTAAAATACATTAAAAACAAAAGGAGGGCCAAGGTAAACCTCCATTCTTTATTGGACAAAGAGGGAAATATAGTCACCAAAGATGAGGAAAAGGCTGAGATACTTATTGCCTTCTTTGCCTCATTCTTCAAAAGTAAGACTAGTTATGCCCAGAGCAGCTGGCTCCTTGAGCTGGAAGGCAGGGATGGGGAGCAGAACAGACCCACTGTAATCTATGAGGAAGTAATTAGTGACTGCTGTGCCACTTAAGATGCCCACTAGTCTATGGGGCCAGATGGGCTTCATCCTAGGGTGATGAAGGAGCTGGTGGAACAGGCCACTCAGCTGCTTTTCATGTCTTATCATCAGTCCTGGTTAACTGGAGAGGTCCCAGATGAGTGGAAGCTGTCCAGTGTGATGCCCATTCACAAAAAGGGCCAGAAGGAAGATCCAGGGAACTACAGGCAGAAAAGTCAGCCTGACCCTGATGCCTGACAAGGTTATGGAGCAGATCATCTTGAGGGCTATCACACAGCACATACAGGACACCCAGGGGATCAGGCCCATACAGCAGGGATTTAGGAAAGGCAGGTCCTGCCTGGCCAACGTGATCTCCTTTTTTGACTGGGTGACTGGCTCAGTGGATGAGGGAAATGCTGTGGATATGCCTACCTGAATTTCAGTAAAGCCTTCAATACCATCTCTCATGGCATTCTCCTGGAAAAACTGGCAGGCCATGGCTTGGACAGGTGTACCCTTTGCTGGGTTAAGAACTGGCTGGATGGCTGGGCCCACAGACCAGTGATGAATGGTGCTACATCCAGTTGTCATCAAATCACTAGGGGTGTCCCCCAGGGATCAGCATTGGTCCCGGTCCTGTTCAATGTCTTTATTTATGGTCAGGATGAGGGGATCAACTGTGCCCTCAGTAAATTCACAGATGACACCAAATTGTGTGGGAGTATTGATCTCCTGGAGAATTGGAAGACCCTGCAGAGGGACCTGGAGAGGCTGGATTGAGGTGCCAAGAGCAATGGTATGAAGTACCAGTGCCACTGCACTTCAATCACAAAAAACCCAGACAGTGCTACAGGCTGGGCGTAGAGTGTCTGGAAAGCTGCCCAGTGAAAAAGGACCTGGGGGTGCTGGTGACAGCAGCTGAGCATGATCCAGCAGTGTGCCCAGGTGGCCAAGAAGGCCAATGGCATCCTGGCCTGTATCAGCAATAGTGTGGCCAGCAGAACCAGGGCAGGGATTGTCCCTCTATATTCTGCGCTGGTGAGGCCACACCTCAAGTGCTGTGTTCAATTCTGGGCCCATCACTGTAAGGACACTGTGGGGCTGGAGTGCATCCAGAGAATCACAGCAAGGTTGGCAAAGGGTTTGGAGCACAAGCCCTGTGAGGAATGGCTGAGGGAGCTGTTGTTGTTTAGCCTGGAAAAAAAGAGAGACTGAGGGGGGACCTTACTGCTCCCTACAATCACTAAAAGGAGGTTTTTACCACGTGGGATTTGGCCTCTTCTCCCAGACATCCAGCAACAGGGTAAGAGGACACAGTCTTAAACTGTGTCAGGAGAGGTTCAGGTTGGACACTGGGAGAAATTTCTTCACAGAAAGGGTGATTAGACATTGGAATGGGATGCTTAGGGAGGTGGTGGAGTCACTTTCCCTGGAGCTGCTTAAGGAAAGACTGGATGTGGCACTTGGTGCCATGGTCTAGTTGACAAGGTGGTGTTTGGGCAAAGGTTGGACTTGATGATCTTAGAGGTCTTTTCCAACCTAATTGATTCTATGAACATCTAAAGTTAAGCAAGTGCTCATCCAGACCCATGGCCCCTTTTCAGTCTTCACTAGTCTTTCACTGGTAACAGTCTGTTGAGGAGTAGTATGATTTTTACCCTAAACATTTCCCATCTTGGCTCAGTCTCTATCTTGAGGTCTACATAACAGTCTCTGAACAAGTTTTCTTTAAGGATATTCACTTGAGTTTAAGGACTTCTTCAGCCTCATCTTTCTTTCTCATTGACTCTTTCTATTAAGATGTATGAAATGGAAGGAATCAAGAGAACAAACTAGGAGAGAAAACTCCACGTATGGTATTCCCTTTGGAATGTATTTGGTTTGAAAAAACCTTACCCTATTCTGAAAAAATAGTTTCAAAAACTGTTTGAGGTGTTCTCTTCACTAATCACATCAGTACCAGTAGTGCGCAAACAAATGCTAACCCTTTTCCTGGCACACCTCTCCCTCAACAGTGACAAAGCATGCCAGCTGATGGACAACAGTAAAGGTTCCATCCTTTCACAACAGCAACTTATGACAAACAGAATTGCATTGAACAGAAAAATATCAAACAAACCCTAGCCCAAAAACAAAATCAAAGAATTTCTAAAATGCCTCGTAGTATTTAAAGGAACTTCTAAGGAGGCATCAAGAAAAGACATAGCAGGATTTTTTCTCTGTGATACCAATCAATCTGTTTTTATTATTTTAGCTCATTCTTCTTCCTTGATGTCATGATAGTGTTGTGCAGCACCAAGTCCTGAGATAACAGTGTCGTCTCTGGGAATTGATTCCTTCCAGCTGAGCCACACAGAGCTAGTACTCAGACCCTTCCTCCATTTGCAGTATGCCTTCTCTGAGACCAGCTTCCAACAGCAGCAGAATTATGGATTTTTTTACTTCAACTTACACATTAAAAAAAAAAAAAATTGAAGTACCTCTCTCATTTCTTATTTTTCTACAGCTCAGTGAGCATTTAAAGACAAAGCACCTGTCCTTGGTCCAAAGATCTCTTTAACACAGACAAACATAATTCGTCTTTAAGATAAGTTAAACTCAGAGAAGCTGAAATCAGACTTATAAAAGGTCTGTAATCATCTAAAAGAAAATACAACATGATCATGGAGAAATTATCTGCAACTCATGCAAATAAAAAGATCAAGAGCTTAAAGCCTTAAGCTAGGATTCACTGTATAGCTGCTCAGCTGCCAATGCTGTCAAAGGCTTCCAGTGCAACTTTATACAAGTAGTTTTCTCTAAGTATTGGCTGCCATTTTCCTTTTTGAAGAAGGAACAGTTTTTCTTCTCATCAGTCATCTTTCACATCTATTTAATTTGTAGAGAGCTGAGAACAGAGACTCTGTATATTGAGTAGGACAGTGATTTTTGGAGTCTTTTGTCAATACTGTGATAGATAAATATTTAGTCCATAGGTACTAGCTTAAACTGATTTGGTGATTTTTTTTTGTTAGGCATCTCATGGAGTTTGCAGTTTTACACTCCGACAGTGTCTACAGACTAGGCATGTGCATATACATGTGTACTTTCTGTATTAAGGTTGAAGATTCAGTCAAAAGAGGAGACATGACAGTATTAATGTGATCTCAACAGTTGTTCTTGTGTCCATTTGCTTTATAGCGTCAAAAAGATTTCTAGGGTCCAGCAATGCTATTTATTAGTAAAACACTGCTGCATTTAAATTCCATTTAGGAATAAAGAATAGACCTTTTGAAATAAAAGCAGTGAGAGAAAGAGAAGAAACATACTTCCAGCACTTGAATTACCTCAGATCTCCTCTGGGATGTGGAAGGCAAGATGGGAAGTGTCAAGAAAGTGCAGAAGTAGCATAATTTCTGCTTGTATTAAGCAGGACGTAACAAGAAAGGTATGTGATGCAGAAGAAGGAGGGCTGTTGCCAGATGCATGACCTCCAGCCATCATCTACTCCTACAAGACAGCTGAATTTTTTTATGGTAGTACTGGATTTAGTGGTGCTTTACCATCAAGCTGGTAGCAGTTCTGGAGTTGGTCTACCTCTGTGGGTTTATCACTCTCCAGCTTACCTTTAGACAAGAAATTCTCCTCTGGGCCATTGAAGTCCTATTGACAAAATCATCATTCATATGAACTTTTTTCCATAAAAAGTTGCAGTTTTGAGAAACGGCTATTTTCTGCCAAAACAAAGAAACAAGCAAAAAGTTTTTGTCAAAAGAAATTCCCATGTAGCTCCATTATTTTGTCCCTATGCAGACCACAGCCTTACTCAATGTATAGATGGAGGAGAGCCTGCAGAGTAAGCTGTTATTCACTATTTTGCTTTATCTTCATGCTGCAGTGTGCAGTCCAAACCTTTGTTTATTTTCCGCTATTCAAACTTCCCTCTAAAGACAGGCTCATTAATTTCTGCATGTGCTTATATAGTTCATGAAAGTGCTTGAAAAACAGGAATTTATTTTTCCAGCATTGTGCTGACAGAGAGTTGAGACAGAGTGATTAAAGTCAGAAGTGCCATTCGTGTTGAGTGCTTGATCTGATACCTCGAAAACCAAATCTCCTAGGCTGTGTATTGTTACATAGGGCTTTTTGTATTTGCAGCTCCCTCCCTCCTGATTGCAGGTAGCGCAGTCAGCAGTCAGGACTTCCCAGTCCTTCAGAATGCCACTTGGTCACTCAGCTAATAAGGAGCACAATTAGGGACCATCCATGGGAGGTACTTAGCCTGGACGGGGGATGAAGTGGTGGTCAACAGGAGAGAGGACTGGTTACCCTGGATGGCCCGAGGCTTCTGCAGCCTCCTTCCCAGTACAGTACTGATTTTTTCACAGGACACAGCCTACATGCAATAGTGTGTGAAATCTTGCATGATCCCCCACCCAGGGGACTTCTAAAGACCGCATCTACTGTATTTCCATCTAATTTCTCCTGGTCTTTGGTGATGTGAAGTTGTTTAACGATACTGCAATTTGACCAACCTTACCTTTTTCTTTTCATTAAAATGGTGCCGAACACTGTCATGTAGACTGTGTATTTTTCTGAACTTAAACATTTTTGCATGTAACTTCTAAAAATTCTCAGTGAAGCAGCCACAAGAATCACAATTTTTGTCATATACAAAGCCAATATGTTTTGTTAGTTGGCCTTTTTTCTCCCCTGAAGCAGAATACTCAATTTTCCTAGAAATTTCTGAAAACAAAATTATTTTACGTAAGTCTAATTGATATATTGGAAAAAAATATACCAAAGTAGACGAAGTTCAGCAAAGTTCATAACCAATGTGGATAAGGTGTTAAAATATGACATACTGTGGAATGATTTGTTCTGGCTATAAAAAATAGAGCTTGAGAGCAGAGGGACTTGGGACAGAGGGGAAAAGGACTGTCACCAAACTGTCATTGACTTCTTACTTCAAATCCTTTCGTTAACACTTACTTAGCAGCAGCACTCCCATGCATGCTACTGTTGTGTTGTGCTTAGAATGGCACTAGCTAATCATAATTACACGGTATCATATTCCCCGCTTCTCTCACCTTGTCAAAGCTCTGAATGCAGAGAGCATGCCCTTTGCCAGCCACAGAGTACCTAAGAATCTTATCCTCAACTGCTTTTTGTATTTGGCACCACTGCCAGCTTACAGCTCTTCTCCCTGCTCTTGCTACACCTTTCCGTATCAAAGCCATCTTTCAGTTCCAGAAGGATGGATGAGTAGGTAGAAGACACATTGCTGTCTCTCTACCCAGTAATACTGTCTCCCTCAATTGTTTTTACAGTTTTGTTTTATCTATGGGCCACACAATAGTTGTATGTGTTGCAAGATATTAAACTTATCTCTCTTATAGATAAGAATAACACAGATGTTAAGACCCTCTCGACCGCATTTATAATGTTGAATAGTTTCTCCTTTAGAGACACTGGTAACCTTTTCTGCTTCCTGTTAGCAATTTCTTGTTTCCCCTCCTCCACCTCCCTTATCCTTTAAATGGAAACACAAGTCTGCCATTTAATAAAACCCCAATAATGATCCTGCTTTAAAGGACAAGGGCTAATCACTTACTGCTTAACATTCCAGACACATGACAGTGGAGGAGACTAAATCAGTTAAACAGCAAGATGCAGCACAACTAATTTTCATGTAAAAGGGGGTGATTGCCTTCTTTTTTTTAACCATTGTGGTTTTTTTAAGCTGTTAAAGCCCAAACATTCTCGTCTATCAGTTTATGAATTATTAATAAAAAAAGAGAGAAAAGAGGCTTTCTTTTTCTAAATATCATCTGCTAAGCCACCACAGACTGAAGTGCCTCACACTGATTCCTGATTTACATAGTCCCAGTTGGAAGTTAATGAAGACTGCTGAGCCACCTTTCAACATGCAGATAAACCTTCATGTATTTAAAAGCAGGGAATATGTGCTTGTTGCTGGCAAATTATTCATCTAAGATCTGAAGTTTCTGACACCGCCTGCGTCAGATAAACTGTCACCCAAATTGCAAACTAATTAGTGATTCAAACATTTTTGAGCTGATTGATGACAGAATAATTTACGCTTGTTTCTCAGTTTCCAGCTGGCATAGGCTGCTGACTGGAGCCCTAATTAACGCTAGTACATCAGTCATGTTCTGCCAAGGCAGCACATACAATTAAAAGGCAGTTTAAATGGAATATCACATTAAAAAGGCTGGTAGATGCAAATGTGAGGAAACAGCACTTTAGGATAAAATGACAACAGAACCCCAGAAACCAAAACAGAATGGAACAGGGTTGGGGTTTTTTTGTTGTTGTTCTTGGGGGTTTTTTGTTTGGGGTTTTTTTGGTGGTTTTGTTCTGTTTTTTAATGGATAAGTAAATTGTTTTCCACATAGGCTATTTAGCAAAATAAAGCAAGTGTGGAGGCAAAACATGCACATTAAATTCTTCATAACAAGTTTTAGCTAGATGCTGTCTCTTAATATTTGTTAGCAAAATTGATGTGTACTTGCATTTTGGATTTCAACTCTGTAAAAATGAACTAGAGGGCAGCAGTGATGGCTGTGTAGTTATTTACAGTGATAGTATAAGAAAAAACAAATATCAATATGCATTCCTGTGAGAAGCTATACTGAAGCAGCCTTAAAAATTGTTTCAAATAATAAAAGAACCAATCCAAAACTCAAAAGTTCTGGATTTTTAAAGTGGAGGGAAAACTGGACATGGGACATGTTGGAGTGTACTGCAAATATCTAGACATACCTATTCTTATTTTCAGGTGAAACTGATAGATTTTGATAACAGCAGTACTATATTATAAACACACAATATTTTCTAGGGTTGTTCTCCTGATTAGATCATAAAATACTTGGGGGAAAAGTAGTTATTGTATCAGTTTAAAATATTATCTTTATTGCCACGGGTACAAATACAACCTGTGACCTGATTATGTATCAGGCACATATTGCAGCCTACAACACAGAAAGACAGTCCTCTGCAATGTCATTGTCAGGCAGCAGTTTAATTTTACTAGGTCTATTTTATTGTATACGTATTATAACAATGAAACCTGTATATCAGCTCTTCACTGGGTATTAAGCAGTCAGGTAAGAGAAAATGCATTTCGTTATTTCAGTAAAAAGAAGTGAGGGTAGTTGTAACCTGTGCTCTCATTTACATTTGAACTACAAGAGTGCTGGCCGTTTGAAACTGTTCATCAAGCTAAGGACAAAAACAGCCCTCCTTGACACAACTCACAAAAAGTCTTAAGCCTGCAATGCCAGACCCCTGTTGCAATGTATGCTGCATATTTGATGACACAGTTTCTCTTACTCAATGTGACCTCTGAGGGGGGGAAAAGTTTTCATGAATATAAACAGCCCTGGGGTTCATACCTTGTCTGTTAAGGTGTTTTTGAGATTATCTATAGCACATGACAGATGAGCCCTTGACTCTTACAGCACTCAAGTACAGAACAAAGAGAAGTCACTGTAGTAACCACAGACAGACCTAGAGACTGGAGATGTGTGAAAGCAGTCCATTTGTTTCTAGGAGCACAGCAGACTGAAACCTCACATCAGTCAGTGCAGTCACATTTTGCTGTCAAATGCCATTTTGCAATGCCATATATTTTCACCTTTAAAAATTTTAGATAAGTAATAATTTACATTGGTATAGTGACGAGGGGTTCATACATTGGCTTTGACAGCTGAGCTATTTTAAGGTGCTTTACAAACCAGTGAATTGGAGATGAGGGGTGAAATTCACCTTACACACAAATAAGCCCAAGTTTTCTGACTTTGCTAGAGTTGGGTGAGATTTTTGCTTGAGGCATGATGAAGGCCATGTGCTGCTGACCCTGCTGTAGCCATGAGGGAAGAGTTACCAGAAAACCTCAGGTTTTAGGTGCCTAATCACATAACCTCTGCTGATTTGACTGAGTGTCTAACACTAAGCTCACCGGTAAGCACTGAGAGTGCCCAGGGACAGCAAAATCCCAATGGCCATGGCAGATGGGATGCTCAGCAGCTGGTAGAAAGTATGAGATGGGAACCATCTGAAAAGGGTGCATTGGGATGGCTAGCCAACAGCAAAACAGCAGTTGTCAGGATTGCTATATAGGATTTAGGGATGTAAATTTTCACACTCCCACTCCAATGTCCTCTTTTTAGATCTGTTTTTTACAGCTTCATGTACAACAAAAATATTTTCTTGTCAGTTGTAGAACATGGTTTAGGACAACAGGATTATGCTCTCCTTTCTAAAAAATATGCCAAAAGCATCAGTCTATCAGCAAACTGATAAGAAAGAAAAATAGCAAAGAGTTTTATTATTAAAATCTTACATTGAAGAAATAAAACAATTCAAAAACCTTTTGTGTTTTCAGTAAGAAAGGATATTCTGCATAGTGGAGGGCAGATTTTGATTTTTATCACAAGACCTTTCTTAAAGATCTCATATAAAAGACTTGCAATCTATAGTAAACAATCATGTACACAGAGCATTGGAGAGTAGAGTCAGAGCTTGTGGGTTAAACAAGTGGAGCGAGGAGTGTTCCTACTACTGCAGAAACCTCCTGTCTCCATGCTGCTGCTGATCACAGTGCTGGCTTGTTACTTTTCCCCAGAGGAAAGCAGTTCCGTTAAGAGGAGGAATTCTGAATTCCCTCCAGAACCTCAACCTTTTAATGTGCAATGTAAATTCAGCAAGTGCTAGCCAGTTTGTGTTTATAATGTATTAACCAAGTGCAGTATCACCTCCCCAGTGGGGAACCCAGAAAAGCCTGAGTGCTCAGACTCTTATGTGTTTTCTCTAAAGCTCTCTATCTAATGCTGAGCACATGCAAATCTTTCCAATATGAAATGCCTCCTTCCCTTTTAAACATTTTCCCCTCAGGTTTCCTAATATCAAGGTTTACTTTCTTTGCTGAGAATAGAGCTTACACAATTAAACATGATCACAACATGATTTCCTATGGTAACCCAAGGGACAGAAAAGCATTCAGGAAAACAGGTTGGGAGGGCTATTTAAGGGTTTTGGCTTTTTAAAGAGATTTTTTAATATTCTCTAAGTTTAAAAGGAAATTTTAAATATCAGCAGAGATTAAATAAAGTAAATACAGTGGGAATAGAAATAAAGACAGTGTTGCACTGTCAGACTGTGCGCCTTGGAGAGCTAATTTCAGTTCATTGTTTTTCCACAGACTTATGTGACCTTTGGGAAGTTACTTATCCAATGGCACCTCATTAACCAATTTGTAAAGACGGTAAAATGACATCTTTTCTCTATAACAATCTTAGCTGTTCATTTGAACTTGCAAAGTACGAACTTCTGTTCAAGATGTGATTATATACTCTTTGGTGCTTAGCTTGAAAACTCTTCAGCATTGTCTCTGAATATATGAATAACTAGAGCCAATCATATTTGTATTTTTTACCTGAAGTTATAGATAGGTGAAACGACTAAAAGTTTCCACAGGCAAAGCCTGGACCCTTGCAGTTGTTTTGTGAATACACATTTTTTGAACCTTGCTACAGCAGACTCTCTCAAGATTTAGGAATATTTTTTAACATAGAGGACTTATTCACAGGAGGTATATTTTAAAAATGCATTTTACTCAGGTTAATCTTAATTTTTCCACATATTACTCTCCCATAAATGACACCCTCCTCCAAAGTATTCATCCTATGGTAGGAATCAAACCACACATGGCTCTACTTCAATGTGCATTGTCTAATGAGAACTGTCACGACCAACAAAATCTGAATTCTTTCTGGGCCCATGCAATCATAAGGGAATACCTCATTGTCATCCTTCATGCTTTAAATTTCCTGTAGGCCTTATTTCTTATTCTTCTATACTTCCAGAGACAAAATATTAGAAAATATCCATCAAATTTGGCCTCTGCTCTGTGGGATTTCAGTCCCCAGTTATGTCAGCAGGAATCATGTCTCAGGGGTGCTTGATTTGAAACCAGGAGCATCTCAACAAGAAGGTGGTGACCTGCTGGAAATAGTAAGGCATGAAAGAAAACTAACCCTAACGCACATCATGAGTAAAATGAGAGAAAGATGGGAGGAAAAGGAAAAGGAGGTGAAGATCTATGGGAAGCAATGATTTTGAAAAATGTCTTATAAGTGTATCAAACATCCACAAAGGACAGATTAAACAAAGTGCTGAGCATTTCTGGAACATAGTACTGCACAGATGATCAAGCACTGGCACAGATTGCCCTGAGGTTGTGGAGTCTCCCTCACTAGAGATATTCAAGAACCATCTGGACACAATCCTGTGCCATGTGCTCTGGGATGCTCCTGCTTGAGCAAGGAGTTGGACCAGATGACCCCAGTGTGGTCCCTACCAATTTTATTCATTATGGTGTTCTGTGACAGTACTGCAAAAACTAAGATACAGTGCGTAGTACTAGCAGTAGGCCAGTCAGGAGCACAAAGAAAGACCTGTTAATTCTGAATTGGAAACAAGCTTTGGTTCTAATCAGTACTGAGATCACTCTCTGACTGACTGGCTACCTTCTTTTTCTTTAGGTTTTGCAGTTTGTTCTTCAATGGTACATTTCAGGATTACGTTGTAATATGTGATTCACATAATACTCTGTGATACTGAAGAGGTCCATTAAAGCAGTTGTTGTTGATGAATCATCCCCTTCTGTGTCACTTATGGTGGTCTGAAGGTACAAAATTTGATTGCATCTCACCAGCACTTAACACCAAGACAGAACAAGCTATCCCTGGACCATGCAACAGATAATACCAGTGCTAAACAGGAACACGCATTAGCAATCACAATAGAAGTAACAAGTAGCCTAGAGGCTTAATATAGATAATAGGAAGCTCAAAGAAAAACAGATATCCTTCCTTTGCAGGAACAAGGCTCTTTTTAACACTCTGCAAAATAATGGTACTATTCTATCCATTAATTTTGACAGAATTATATTGGTTTTATGAAGGTGTAGCTCAGAAAAGAATTAGGTTTGTTATCCACTTGGGAATAATTCATGGTATATTTATAAAGCATAACAACAAACAAGCTACTAAAAAAAAAAAGAAAAAATGAAAAAAGAGAAAGAAACAAGACTTTCAAGAATAGAAACAGCTATCTGGAAAAGGAGTAGTTTGTGTACATACACAAAGGAGAGAAGCTTCTGCTTCCTGAGATGCTTCCTCTAATCATTTTTCTATCAATCTCTTCCATCTTTTAATCCATTGCACCTGAAATTTTATGGATAACTTTTTTTCCCTTCAAAAGATTTTGCAATTGGTACCATCTTCTTTCCTTTTAAAGTTGCTTGAAAGTTTTCTCCCCATCAGTATCTTCTCTCTCTTGAAATGGCAGCCAGTGGAGGAAAAGGAGCCAGCTCCTACCCTGACACCTTGTAGTTCTTACAAACTGAAGGTGTCTCTCCTTTATTCAACCACAGTTCTGCAGATTTTACATACCAGGTACTAAGTGTGTACCAAGGCTTTATAAATAGTTTTTCAATAGCATACCACATTTTAAAAGTCATAATATTAACTGAATTATTCTCTATGGACAAATTCAGTGAAATTAAACTTCCATCCTTCCTCCTCTCCTCAAGTCTTTTATTTCTATCATTGATGACTTTCAGACAAATAACCTTGGTGCTGTTTCAGCAAGGGACACCCTAAAAATCAGGAGGGATGTGAAACACCATGTGCCTCTCATAACCAGAAATAATTAATATCAAAAGTACATGAACACTTTCCACTTTTCCAGTCTAATGAAAAATTTTCTGGCAGAAGAAAGCAATTGTATGTAATTACACATTTACATGCATATATGATTTTCGGTCACACGTAAGTACACGTGTGTGTTACAAGTACATACACATATATACCAGCATGTGGCCACAACCTCATCTGCTATAAATTACTGACTTCAATGGAATTGCATTGCTTCACTTTGTCTGCTGATTTGGTCCCATGTATGTGCCTCTATACACGCTTACATCCCAAAGTAAGACACATTCTACATTCTAAAACTATTTTAGGTCTGGCTGAAATCCAAGTCTGGTATAACAGGAATTTTGCAGTACATTTTATACAGCATTTTATTATCTTTAGTTTTTCAGTAAATCACTTAATATGGGAAAGTATTTATACTACTGTAATGCATTATATACTTGGTGAAAAATATTATGGAAATGTAGGTGATATAATGGGTTAAAATTAGTATTCTGTGCTTAAAAGTGGTCATGTTGTCTAGTAAGTTTTTCAGGAATCAATAACTGCATCATGTATCATGCATTGTTGACTAAGTGCCAAAAGAAGATGCAAAACTACTATTTTTTACATGGCTTTTAAACACAGCTAGATTACCAGTGTTTTACAAGAGCAGAGTATTCACTTTGATAGAAAGTGATAATTTCAATTTATTGCTAATAGCCAGTCTATTTTCTTCCTCCTGAAACAAGAATGAATATTTTTTGACTGGTGAAGGATGATTATTCATTCCAGTGGAACTGTGAAAAAACTTACAAAGGAACTCCTATTTTTTTTCCAAATTCCAATCACAAGCACTACTTGCCTATTCAACAAAATCTTATACTTAGGTAAATCAATCACCAATCATTCCATAGAACTAATTAGAGCTGAAAAAATCTAGGCAATAAAAAAAATCTACTAAAGTTAAGATATTAAAAAACCCCTGTATCTTTGTTGTTTCCTTTTTGTGCTTTCTGTTCAAATCCAATGTAGGTGTGTTCACTGGCAGGAATGTTGTAGGAAAACAGTGCATTAAGTGAAAACTGAACAATGTCCATGGAAAAAGAATTCTAAAGGTGTTTAAACTAGAAGCCTAATTTTAAACATATAATTCAATTTACCCTCCAAGAAAAGTCCATGTCTTTCCCCCCAACCCTGGCTCTCTTCCATTGCTCTTTTGTTGCTATTCTTACACTGATCCCTACATTGTGCTGGTAAAGGATTGGTAAAGTAACAAGTTTGGGAGCCTGAATCAACTGAAAACAACAGTAAACAGAGGGGAACAAGAGGAATTTTTAGCTGATTAGTTTATCAATATGGTTTTCTACAAGGCTGTGCAGTTAGTTGTATTGTGGTGGCACAATACAGAAGAAGGGCACATGAACAAGCACTTGGCAGAACAGATGGGATGGCCATTTGGTGATAATTCTGCTTCAAATGAATATCAAGTAGTAACTGCACAGTTTCTCTCATTCTACCAACAAAAATACATATCACTGGCTTCATCATCACTATTTTTACAACTAAATTGTAGAATATTCTGAGTTGAAAGGGACCCAAGAGGTCCATTGACCCCTTAAGGGAATGGCCCATAAGAGGGATCAAACCCACAACCTTGGTACTATTAACACCACGCTGTAATCAGCTGAGCTAATTTCATAACTAACCATTGATGAAAATTGGAATACCCTTTAGAGCAATCGCATTGAGATCAGGCTGTAGCAGTAGTTCCTATACCTAATTTGTGACCCATGGATCTGAGATCTGAGAATTTGCTTATGATTTCCAGAGAACTGATTTGAAATGCTACATTTCCCCCTGTAATACATTAAATGAAAACACTGCTGGTACCCAGAGAGAGTACAAATATCAGGAGTGTTGGCAACCTGCTCTCCATGCGTAAAGTGTCTAGCACTCACAGTGTACTAATCTGGAAGATTTAGTAGAAAGACATAAAAACATTGGTTCTAGGTATGCCCTGTCACACTGCCTGATATTTTTCTTCCATGTAGAGGTGAAAAGTACAGTATGTGCATGTAGGGTTTTAATGATAACATCTACCTCAGGGCTGACAGTCTCCACCAGAAAACCAAGCTAGACTGCTGCTGATGGTATTGTCTTGAGTGTGCCAATGCTATCTATCCAGTCCTTGGAACAGTTAAAAGAGAACTGTAGCATGAGAGAGAGATGCTTTCACTTAAAGTCAATTTAAAAAAAGAGAAGCTATTCGCAGAAGTGGCAAAGGAAGAAATTTGTCATTTTCTCACTCCCACTTACACACAATTATTTGTATGAATAGTCCCATTGAAACAAAAGTTACAGTTTGGGTGTTAACCCATTCACCATTCAAATAATTTCATGTTGCAAGTGTTTTTAAGAAAAATCAGGTTTTCCTGAAAGCAGCTCCTCAAAGGGAAAGAATATTCAGCCAAACATGTTAGGTATATTTCTCTCCAAATTCTAAAAAAATAAAGGAATTTTGTGTTTATACCACCAATGTTATTATCTGCTATGTGTGGTAGTTTTTTGTCTTCAGATTTACATTTCTAAATTCATTATGTTAAAATTCCCTTCTTCTCCAATTCCTTAATTTCTGCCCCATCAATAAACAGATTTACCACATTCTTGTTTTCATCCCATCTATCACTCCCTATTTCCCAAAAGCAGAGCTAGGTGTTTAATTCTTCTAATTGTGCTGACAAGCTGCAGTCAAAAAAGTTGCAGTATAGGTTTCAGGAAGAGGCAATCCATCCTTTATCCTCAGTCAATCCATATCTTCCCAGACAAATGGGGAAAACATTTTTTCCAAAGAGCTGCCATATGATGGTCATTAAGATAATCACAAGGTCAACTCTCCCCTTGTTGCCTCAAGAAGAGCCATCCAGCATGTTATATAGGTAACACCACCCAAAATCAGGGCAAGCCTGTAGAAGTTTATGTTTCTCCTTTCCTAATTAAAATGCTACAGACAAGTGCTCAAAATAGTTTACAAAGATGCAACAGAGTCTACTCAATTTGTTCTGTTACTTAAAGCCAACTCTGGAATAAAAATTTAGTAATTTTGGTTTAAAACATGTAGTCAAAAAATGTACTTTACTACTGAGATGTTCCTCTGAGCCAATGTGATAATTGCTGTGGCCTGTTTAAGTCCAATACTAAGTGACCAGTGCTTCAAAGATGCTTCAGAGGAATAATTTTTAAAATCTAGAGTTCTAGGATAATCTGTCCACTCTTTTTCCTCTCTTCTGTATACCTTCCTACCTGCCTTTCTTATACCTGCCAGTTTTATCATAAACAGGTCTAACTGTTTCCAGTCCCTTTTCATAAGAGCAGTTTTCTTCAGGTTGATCTTTCAGTTCTCTTTAGCTGTCTCTAAAGTCCTTTACTTTGAGAGACCATTCCTGAGGTAGAGTGACCCACATTAGTTACTATACCCCATAAATTTTCACCTTGTCATTGTCATGTTTTTTACATCACTTGCTACCCCATTCTTCCTTTAGTAGAAAAGATTAGTACCACCCACCTCAACAAGGAAGTGTGACAGAACACGATTTTGTAAGGGAAAACACCATGGAGAACTCAAGGTATGACAGAAAACTGTATGAAACCCACAGCCTACAAGATATAAACACGCTAACTCCTAGCTGTGAGCAGTATAGAATCTTTTAGTTCTGCTGGCAGCATGGGCAGGACAAGAAAACAGACATGGGCAGTAAAATGTCATCTATAAATGAATACACTGATCAGAAGTCCTAACTGTGTGCACATGCTGAATGTAAGCCAAGCCATGGCATGAGAGCTTGTGTCTTCTCTATTTGCTGTGAGATTTTCATGACAAGACAGTTGATAGTAACCCAGTCAAGGAAAGAAGAATTCGATGAGCACAGATTCTCTCCTTATGAAAAAGGGAAAAAACCCCAAAAACCCTTCAGCCTGAAAAGCATGAAAGCCTGAAATCACATTATACCTCAGGCTTTCCAAAGTGAGAGCCGCCAACATTATTGTCACTGACAGAGCCTGACTGAGGAGGAGAATTTTTGGCAGAGAACAAGATCTTGCCTCCCATTTCCACTGCTCAAAGCAGTGGTGTCAATATTTCAAGAGCCAGTGTCCATCCAAAAAAAAGAAAATCCATTGCAAAATAAAAGCATTGATCCAGGAGCCTGTAAAGGTAGAAGTAAACAATGAAGCTATCAATAAAAGATTCTGACCTGAAAGGAGTATTTAACCTGGAGGTAAATGATATTGTTTTTACATTGTGCAAGGACAATATTTGAATGTCTCTTTTCCAGGAAGGGTCCACACTTTGTTCCATGTTTGCTAAGTTTGTTGCACAACAGAATCCATTAAAAGGCGCAGAAGTAAGTCAGTAATTTATGTACAGAGCAACTGTGGCAAGACCTCTCCAAGACCTACAGTTGTCTCAGTCTCTCTTGAACTACCATCTTAAAACCATTTCTCAATAGGCACTCCTGTCTTTCTGGTGCAGTTGTCAGCAGACCTTATTTAGCACTTCCACAATGCTGTGATTTCCAAAGCTGCATTCTCTGCAGATTCCTCTTCTTCATGGTGCTGAAGAGCACTGAAACCCATAAAGCAGGAGCCAGACCTATAAACAGCCAAAGCCAGTTCAGTCATGCTATGGTTGTTCAGGAGCAGCCAGGACCATTCCTGAAGGCAACCTGTCACCATGTCAGGCCATGGAGGGAAGAGAGGAGTGAGGAATGATGTAATAGAAGTATCTGCTTAACTGAGGGAGGAGCACATGGAAATTTTATGTTGAGTATGAGGTATGATGAAACTCAGATGTCACTTAACTTGAATGGAAGTAATGGCAGAGGCATCATGGGGTCCTTGGGGAGCTCCAGTTATTGCCCTACAGGGCCTTCAGTGGGAAACAGCTTGTTCTGCTCACCATGAGACACAGAGGTGAGAGCAGTGACTATCGGACCAGTAGTTCAGCCTCTTTGAGGGAGCAAGGCAAAGCCTCTGAAGCTGGAGGCTTGGCAGCATTTTCTGAGTCAGCATGCCCAGCTGATGACATTTACCCGGCTGCTAGTCCAGCTCTAAAGCACTGCTGAATTTATCCAAAATGTAAATCACCAAGCTGGACAAAAATATGTAAGCTCCAAACATCTCACAGAGTCACAAGGCCAGCACCAAGCTCTGTGAGTGTGAGAGAGGGCAGGGACATGGAGGACAGAAAAGGGTTTAGTTAAGAGGATTCAAAGAAACAGGGAGAGAAGGACAGAAAAACAGGTGAAAGTGGATCAGAATAGGAAAGATGTTGAGCAAATGGGGAAAACAATGAAAAGTATGAGCAAGGTAGAAATACTGGTAATAAGGCAGTGTCAGAGTCAGAAAAGAACGAGATTTAAGTGATAGGTGTCAGGTTTTGGAGAATAATGTAAACTTTTTATGTTTACACTGTGAAATCACGGCATCTCACTCAGACGATAATAAAAATATATGACTGTTGCACCAAAGGTAAGAAAAAGGAAGGAAAAGTATAAAGCAAGGCCAGAATTATTTTCTTCTAAAATTCTGCATTGATCTAAATGTTACACTTCCTAGCAAGACATCTTTGGAGCATTATTCTTAATTAAAATTGCAAATATTTTAACTATACTTCATAATATAAAAAAACTTGCTAATCTAATAGATATATATTAACTATTACTGTTATTATCATTAAGGATATATGTCACATTCATAGCTCACTTGCACAGTGCTGAAACACAAGTAAGTCAGCCTGAGCTGATGCCATTTAACCAATGAGACACCAGCATCAGGACTCTTCTATCAGAAGTTAACTGCATTGTCTCTACTGTGGGAATGGCTGTGGCTTAACCAGAGAACCTCTGCTTTCCCACGGAGGAGGCAAGCATGGCATTTTGGTCTCAGCCTGAAGAATTACAAAGCAAGCCAATGCATCACCCAAGACTATTCAGTGCCTTGTACAGGGACACGGTGCCTCCAGTTTGTCTCCTTGTAATACTATCTCAATAGCCAGGTAAATATAGCTCACAGCAGGCAGCTACTTACACCAGTCTGCTGTTCTTCAAAGTACAACTGAGACGGAATTTTAAACAACATAGCCAAAATGCATTATTCCCAATATGATATAATTACTAAAATTGCTATACAACTCAACAGTTTTCTCAAAATATGCCTAGAGAATAACACAGTATGGTACCATGCACTAGGAATCCTACTGCAAGGGTGTGAGAGACTGGAATGTTAATGGTTAACGACTCAAAACAATCGACCATTTGCAGAGGCAGCAGGGTGCGTTGCTGCGGAGGGGTTTGCACCCACGAGGTTACATAATACTTTTTATCCTGCCAAAGTCCTCCTTTACACGACTGACTCAGTCCTACAACTTCGGGGAAGGTATTGGGACATTCCTTCTGATGGGGCATAATTGGCTCAAGTACACTGATGTGAGAGGCAGCTGTCATGTCTTGGAAGGCGTCATATACCGTTAAAGACCCTCAATGTTCCCCCAGACTAATTTCTGGGGGCTTCCATAGGAGGGCTGTCATGTTCCACAGTGTTGCATCAGACAGTGTAAAGCTCCCCCCCACCAGGGAAGATGATTGGGTGCTCCCACCTGAACCTGGATGTATATAACCCGTTGAACTCTACGTTCTGTGAGCTTCCCCCAAGACTGACGGATCAAGACTGTGACCATCGCTTCAACCAAGGGACATCTAAACTGCAACAATCAAGTCTTGTCACTGGATCCATAAGTGGTGATATCTTTCTACTCTTATCTTTTCTTTCCCTTTCTTTCTTTTCCTTGTATAATTTCTTAAGTGATATTTTCATGCTTTTATATTGCTATATTACTACAGATAATAATAACCAAAACGGCTACATACCTGCTTTCAACTGCAGCCAAGTAATTTTAAAATAAACCCTACATATATACATTTATAAACGCAGATCATTGAGTGTCATTTTACTCTAACCCGCCCCAAGGGATATATTAACAAAAGCCTGGGTTACTCTCACCTTCTGGGGCAGGTTATAACAAACAGGCGACCTGGGAATGGTCCTATTATAGAAAGAAAAAAATATTAGCTCAGTTCTTCACTCAAATATCTGGTCTGTCCCTGGCTTACATTTATTTAAAGGTTACATCAGAGGTGAGAAGGGGGAGGCAGTAATCTCAGATTGAGAAAAGCTGCCAAAACTGAACTACAGAAGCAAATGCCAGGCGAGGCAGTGTGCCAGTTCACTTATCCTTACTAGCCACCTGCAGGCTGTATTATCAAAGCCCCTGAAGTTTATTATTGCAGTTTATTATCCCTTCATTATGATATAGAAAAAAAGGCATTAATGTAAAAACAATTTTGACAAAAAGTTTCTCTCTCATACTTGTCAGTGGAATCCGTTAATGTTTGCATAGGAACAGGATGTGGGACAAATTTTTTATCTATCACATGCTACAGATTTTATCTCTAACCAGATGCTCATGCATATACGTAACTTCTCATTGTTACCACTGGGGAAAAAAAATTTCCGTGAGATACAGGCAAAGTAAAAGAGGCATCTCATCAGGTAAATATTAAATAATTGCATCCTAGGAGGGGAAAGTACCACCATTGATTTCAGTGGAATTGCACCAAAACAGCTCACATGCATGCTGGTCTCAGCAGATAAGGAAAGGTCTCACAAGACAATGACATGTATATAATAGTATCAAAGCAAGTCATTCATATTAATATCCTTCAAATTTTGAAACAGAACTCAAGATAGTAGTCATCAACTACTGCCTTTCCCCAGACAGAATGGCATTTTTTGAATCACATCCTATGGCACTGAGTGGGCATTTCTAATAGTCAAATGATCTTCTGAAAAACTGTATCTTGAAGATTTTCTCAAATTACAATATTCAAATGCAAGAAAGCGTGTGACTCCGTGTAGTTTGTTTGTTCTTCTTTTAAATACAGCCTTTTTGCATTAAAGCCAAGGGATCAGACATCCCATATTTTATGGGATTATTTATTCTTTCATCAGATGGGTTGATATCATCTCTAGCACTGATTTAGTACTGTTATAGCTGTAAGACTCTGAGAATATTATTAGCACAACAAGTTCTGTAAGGAAAAATCGTATCTGTTATGTAGACTAACTGACATGTTTGGGAAAAAAACCCACAAACAACAGACCAGCTGCAGATAGATCTGTCTTCCAAAAGGGCTCATCTGTTATTCTCACTACATCAGCCACTCTGTTGAAAGACAAAAGTTCCCCTCCAAACTTTGCCTACTGTCACTTGTAATTTAAACTCTGGGAGTCTAAATTTCTTTCTTTTGGCAAAGAGAAGAGTCAGAGAGGAGGATATAAAGGCAAAACCAGTCAGATTGGTAAATACTGGTTTCCCTCAATTGGGGCATAAGCATTTTCCTTTTTCTCCTATTTTTAGGGCTACTTAGGATCCAATCCTTGGTTGTTTTTTCCACGCAAAATGAAGCTTTCCTCAATAGTAGTATGAGGGACAGAGCACTAGAGAATACTTAGAACAGGTGGCCCAAACTCTGAGCTCCTAGTGAAAAAAAGAAACAGTGGAGCCCAGAGGAAGCCCAACATCAGTGTCCTTTTAAAGCTTTTTTTTATATTTCTGAGCTACTCTTCATTGTTTAAGGGTTTATATCATGGCCGTAGCTAGGTAAAACAAAATAATGAGTGCTAAGTGTTGTTGACCAGGAGTGTGACTAGCTCAGGAAGTCACTTGTATCAAATACTCTGTCCCCTGCTACAATCGCCTCCAGACAGAAGAATGTTGTTAACACCTGCCTTCTAATAAAAAGGACAAAGACATAAAAGGTTTTTCTCCAAGAAGTTAAAAGCAACAGTAACAGAAGGCAATGCAAAGAACCTCACTTGACTGCAATGAGATGGGATAATACACCCAGGATCTCCTGTTTAGAGGAAGCTGTCTTCACAAGGAAATTTTCATTGTAATGATGAAAGTTGGCTTAGCCTGAGGGTTACTACTCTTTGGATGCATAAAGTATTTACTGAAGCTGGACAATTCTAAGTACATTTTCTTGCTCTTTGTCATGTGTGTGTTTGTTTGTTTGTGGGGTTTTTGACTGGTTGGTTTGGTTTTTTGTTTGTTTTTTCTTTAATTTGTTTTTTTGGTTGGGTTTTTTATTATTTTCTTTTTGATTTTTGTTTGGTTTTGTTTTTTGCTTGTAGCAAAATTACACAGTTATTACGGTAAACAAAAAAAAGTCTTCAGAACATCATTTGATGGTACCTATTTGCAAGATTCATTGTGATTGTTTTTACGATAATAGAGATTTTCAAGGTATAAACAGCACGGTCCAAGTTAATCTCTGCTGTAAAAGGACACAGCTCCATCAGCCTCAGCTGCCATTTGACCATGAGTGAATTCTCCATCAGATCTCATTTAGCAAAAATGAAGTTATGCTTCAAGTTTTACTGACGTGCTTATAGAGAGAGACCTAAATAAATATTTTGAATATATACTTTTATATATTATCAACAAATGCCTCTTCTTGTTAATTTTGTCAGCCAGACAGTACTTAAAGCTCACTTTCACAGGGATGTGTGTATTTGCAGGTCAGCTTCATCAAACATTCATTGTTCAATACAGTGACAGCTGGTAGCAGGCGTACATACTCTTCCCTTGTTTGGTTTTCTGATAGAACCTGTCAAGTACTGGTTGTCTGTATCTGAATTTGTCACCCTCTCAGCAAGGTTATAGCTTTTCTTACCATCAAATCAAACAAAAAAGAAAAATTATACAAACTCTAATGTTAATTTTTAACCTCAACTAGAAATGCAAAACCATGGGGTTTTAATCAAAATAACCGTTATCAAAGAGGTGGAGTTCATTTTTGTTTCTTCACTCAAACAGACTTTAAAATCATGCCCCTAGGAGCAGTTGTTGATCCCTTCACTAGCAATAAAGCAAACACTCACCATAGAAGGTGTTATATACTCAGGGATGCCAAGGAAAGATCAAGTATTTCTGGCTTGTCAAGTGTATCTGTACAGCAGGACCGACCAGTCAGTGGGTTATTGAGCAGCAACCATTCAGTATAGGCAGGGTCAGTTTTGCACAGATTTGGAGACTCTGCCTGCATTTCAGCCCCCAGGACTGAGTACATTATGCACTTGCTAAGTGTGGAGAATCTCCACTGAGTTAAATACTGGTGTATTAGTGACTCAGGTGCAAGCACATCAAAACCTGGGGCAGGGTGCCACACATTGTATACACTTATAAAACTTCTCATACAGAGAGAGCAAGAGAAATGTGACCTGTTTGAGACAATCTACTCTGTCTTGACAGAGACCACTGCTATCCAATGCAGCTCAGATGTGATGAGGAGGGTGACACCAACACAAGTAAACTTGCCAAATGAGATGTGCCTTTTCAAGTGCAATATAAATTCCCAATTTGATCCTACATGCAGTATAAAGATTGCAGTAGTTATAACAGCGGCCTAAAGTACTGAAAAAAACACCACCTATAATAAAAGCAAGAGATCCAATTTAAAAGACTTTTAAATGCCTAAAGCTCTCACAAGTGTCTCAGGAAATTTAACAAGTGCTGAAATTCCTCTGACATCACAAAGAAGTACGTACATAGGCAGTCTGTATGTTTTTGTACATTGTGTGTGGCAATTTTTTCCTTTCTCAAGACAACTTGATAATATTTCAGTACAGGACTTCTCTCTGTTTCTCTATAAACATTCATCCCACAATGACTAACAAAAGTAGAACCAAAGATAGAATAAGCAGAACACCAAGAAAAGAAGCATAGTATGATACAGACAAGTTCAAATTGCATTTCTCTTGAGGATAACCTTAGAAAAATATTATTCAGTGTATCTCTTAATCCATGCTTAGGAAAAAAAGAAGACATTTATATAGTTTAATCAACATGACAAGAAGAAATAGAAAATATATAGTAGTACTACAAGACCAACAATCCATTTTACATAAAAAATGTGTGAGAAAAACATCTCTCACACTCCTGTTCTTTGAAAAAGATAAAAACCACACAGTCTTGCTAATAAATAAATAAATAAATAAAAATAGACAGATAGAAATCTAGATAGATAGATAGATAGATGCGTAAGTGTAAATATATACATGCATACAATTGATGCAAAGTCTGGTTGCAGAGAAACTTAGCTTCACTATCCTAGTTCAAGTGAGTATTTAAAGCCCAGGAGTGAAGAATTTTTTTCCTAAGATTGAAACTAGACACAGGCTTAAGTACCTTATTAAATGGAGACATCTGTTCTCCTCAACGTAAGACTACAAAGAGAACTTTACCCTTTGTTTTGTGAAATGACCCAGACACAAGAGGAAAACCCATTGTCTCTTGAAGTCCCATAATTTCACTCTGTATTCAGGCACTTTGACAATTTCCTTGAAAAGTCATTCAGTTTTTATTCTTGATCTTGAACAGCTACAGGTCACATTCTGCTTTCAATTACTTCATTGCCATTGTCTTCTTGAACTACTTGAACAACTATTTTCCTAAGTGTTACCTAAAACTTCAGGACACACTAGTGAAAAGTATGAAAATAAAGGCACACTAAACTTTGAAATCTCCACAAAGTACTGTATTGTCAGACCTTTGTTCAAAATTATGTTTCAAAACCTAAATGTAATGCTCCCACTGAACGCCTGCAAAATCCCAATTACTGCCTCAGGTTTGAATAGCAGCTCTGTTGCAGCTATTGTTGAAAGGAGCTCAGTTGCATCCTGAGAGGCAAGGACGACTTTCGAGACACCGACGTGTGTGCCATAAAACCACTCTCCCATGTACTCTGCTTTATGCATGGAAACAAATGTACTCATGTTTGATCTCTTCGAGAGCGAGTCTGGTCTCTGCAGAGAAAGAAAAAGATTTCACTTCCTGCAAGGAAGACTTAAAAGCAGAATAGGTGGGTTTCACAGGGTCTGAACCACATTTTATTTTTGAGCATTCCCTGCTCCAGCTAGAGTTAGATTGTGATAAGAACTGACTGTGCCACCAAAGCATTTTTGTGACCTACAAATTACCCCTGGTTTAAGAGCTGGTGTATCCTACACTGCAAGACATTCTGACGGGAAGTGTGCCTACAAGAGACATCTAGGCATTTTTACAAACTCTTTAGGCTTCTGGTGTCTTGTGGTATCATATGTGAACAATCAAATCAGTTCTGATTTGAACGCTGTCACTTGGATTAGGGTTTATCTATCGCATGGTAGCACTGAGTTAGCAGGCCGCAGAGATGAATAGAAGTACTGATTGCTGAACTGACAGCCTTGAAGATGAGTAGCATTATTTTATCACATCCTTCTTTGCAGCATGTGCCAGTGGGTTTTAGCTGTCACATTTTTTAAAATTATCAAGCCTCAGAATAAGAAATAGGGCTGGTTCCTTAGTGCATAAGAGTCCCCTTCTCTCCTTCTGATCCTACCAAGGCTTCTGGCTTTTATTTTGTGAAATTGTGTACTTATAGATTAATTTGAATAAACAAAAGACTTTTTTCTGCAAACCACAACATATGTGGCTACTAACTCAGTGGCTGTTTAGTGCCCTGCTTTCCAGTGCATCTCTTGTTGCCAATATGTTATGAAAGAGATAAATCACAGCAGAAATATTTAAACTCATTTCTGAAGGTAAAAGCTCTGTGTGTTTTTAAGCCACCTTACTCATCACACCTATTAAGGACTATTAGTTAGACACATTTGGATGGCAATGCAGTTTCTCACATTCCCTCCAGCAGCTTGCTGGCCAAGCCTATGTCATGCACAGTTGTCATTTTCTCATTCAGGTGTTTTCCCTGATACATCTACCTGCCTTCTGCCTCCACGTCTCAGTCTCTGAAGACTGCTTTTGATAGTGTTATGAGGGGCTACAAAAAGTTGCCAGAAAGCTGAGACTCCTAAGTGAATGACAAGTGCCCACTGGGTCCTCTGGAGTTTGAGCCTCATCAGGACAAGGAGAGGAGAAGGCCACGATCACTATCAGCAAGCAATTAGGCACAGTGATGACACACCCTGTCCCATCCTATAAGCCTACCCTCTTCCCATGGTGGAGTACTAACCCTATTCCAGCTGAAAGAGCTCCTGGTGGATGTGGGAGTGGGCTGGTGACAAAAAAGGGCTGCAGCAGTTTGGTGTCACAGCCCTGTGCTGCACCATGCCAAGGGGAACAGGCACATTCAGGTGCCCTCCAGCTGGGTGCATGACCCATTGCTCTGCTCCCCTGGAACAGTGCAATGAGGTGCAGAGACTGAGGCATGGAAAACCCCTTGTGTCCCTCAGCTCAGCCCTCTGCCCAGTCTAATTAGTCAGATCGATGGTGTGTTAAATCTGAAAACGTCAGGCTGCACAGAAAGGATCTATTAAATTAGTCAAGCAATTTTCATGGATGTGTGATGCAGTTCCATTTGCTGTCACCTCATTCAGCATACAGTAACTCACACCAAACCCATTCCTGTCGAAGTACACACCAAGGCTGAAACATCTAAATCCCTTTTCCTGCTGAAGATATAAGTAACAAGACAGCATTCTTTTGCAAACACACAATTCTAGGTTTTCTAAAAAGTTTGTGACATACTCTTCCTTCAGTTACTGCTCTGCAATAGTAAGAAGCACACCCTCCTGAAATAGCAAGAAGCATACCCTCCTGACATTGGAATTAAAGAGGCCTCAAGGAAAAACAAACAAGACGAAAACAAAACAAAAAATCAGTGGAACCCAGCCTCTGCAGGGTTAGACCTTGAGTACTTACTTTCATCACTTCTTAAGAGCAGTACCCAAACATTCAACACCCCAAAACATAAAAACTGAGTGGCTAATTACTTCATTTATCATGATTTCATTTTCTGTAGAAAGCAATTTAATTCTTATCCTTCCTAATAAAGGAAGTATTTTATCATCTCTCTCAGCTGTCCTGAGTTAGACTGCACAGATGCCGCCATGACAGTAGATCAAATGTCATGATATTTCTTACCTGAAAAGGCATTACAGCTGCAGATATCAGGAACTGCGCTCACATTAAAATAGATTCTTTTAGCATTTGTTCTCAAAAAGATAGCATTCTAAAAGATTCTGTCATTTTTGGAAGCTTCTTAGGATTAGATCTTACAATGTGGGTAATGATTAATAGAAAACACTCAAAAAGAAAATCTTTTCGATGGGGGAAGGGAAAAAAAACCACCACAAAGCCATTTACCTTTTAAGGAGAGAAGAAATGCCTAGACAAGGGATTTAACATGCTTTTGCAAAGAAGGAGTCTCCTCACAAAGAGGAAATAATTTAGTCAATGTAGGAAAAGCAGTTTTTAGATTCATTGTCATAATTCTGCACTGCAGAGTCTTACAATTTACAGTGGGACAAAGGGAAGCACTGTTTCTTTTGGGCTCATGTTGAATGAAAGTTTAAAATAGGAAATGCTGATGCACAGTGAGAAAGCTGAAAAATTCTACTAGAGTGCGACACAATCTTATTGCAAATCAATTTAGTGGATTGCTGTCATCTATTTTCTTTTGATTTAAAACTAGAAACAGTAGTATTTCAACCTATTTCTTAAAGTCTTGGGCATATTTTAGTATGAGGAAAGACTCCGAGTTGCTGAGCAATATGTAAACATTTGATAAACTAGTGTTTTCATGAGACTGTGTTTGGATGGGAATTACACATTTTTCTCTGGGAAAATACTTTATGACATAATTTCACAAAATAAAATAAGAGAAATCCGAAAAAGTGCAAAAAGGAGTAATTCACAGAGGTGGGAGAAAACAAGAACAAGCATAAACTAGATCATGATTTCAGATGACAGGAAAAGGTTTAAGAGCTTTCTGAAGGTCTGTTCCCATCGATGCAGAGGTGTATGAGGTTGGCTAGATCCTGTATAATGGATGCTAGAGAATGGTGCTGTGCTGGGTAAGAGTTAACATCCAAATAAACAAAGTCAGCAAAGATCAAGATTGAAAAAGAATAGAAGATGACAATAATGGAGGAAAAGAGAGACAACAAAAATGAGACCTTTACAGATCTAATTCTCCAAGGGTCTAGAAATGACCTCCCCTGTACAAAGAACATAAGGATTCAGGGTGGGAAACAGAGGGATCTCCCTCCCAGGGATTCAAAGCATGAAGCCCCTCATACCAGTTCTCTTCAAAGCCACATGACCTGATAAGGACTGGGTTTACTACTTAAGAGTGAATTTCTTTTCAAAAAGAAGGAGAGGCAAAAATTAAATTTGGGATAAGCCTAAAAACTATGTCTCATGTGTTCCTGGTCCTCAGGACCAGGACTCCAATGTGGGTGAATCTCTTTTAGGTGGGGCATATGACAAAAAAGATAAGCTTAAAACTGCAGGAAGTGGGAAGAAAAAATCTACTTAATCTGCCTGATTAATTTTTAATGAAGGCTTACATGTTCAAGAACAGTATCATAAGAAGCTGGTTTCAAAGAAGACTATTTTAAACCTGAAGCATTCAAACTGATTTGCAGTGAGACTCTGCTGAGAAGGTGCCAAGACAGCTGAGAGGGCTGCAATCGCACCTGGAACGAGCATGTGTCTGTGTGGAAAGCAGAAAGCTGGTCACTTGGGGGGGCCACGGAGTGGAAGCAAGGAGACTTTTTGGAAGTCATCACAAATGGTGGAAGTAAAGGTGAGGGGACACCACAGGCCTGGGAAGGAGGATTCCTTGCAGCATTCAGCAGTTTCGCTACTGAGCTTTCCAAAAAACAGCAGAAGCCCTTGAAATGCAGGGCAGTGAATCACAGAGACCATCAGCCCCTGCCCAATTGCAGGGGGCTCCCTGGAAAAACACATGCTCAAATACCTTACTGCTCTGAGGCCCAGATGCTCAGCAACTCTCTTGGGAGGAAAATGGTACTTATCTTGAAGAACTGTTATGTTCTCCCTGTGATAATAGATCACTGCTTCTTATAGTCCAGATAAAATTACTTTTCAGTGTTGAAAGAGGAATTACCTGTTTAAGACATGTGCCATTTTCTGAATAATAAAATCTGTACATGACATATGTATGTGGACACAAAAATGCTTTGGCCCTTACAAAACCTGAAAATAATTTCAATATTATTACTTTTTGTTTTATTTTCAAACTCTGAAATCACTTTGATTCATTTTATTTGAGATCTCACTTTCTAAAGCAGAGTTCTAAAGTCTAAAATGTGTATGTTTACAAGAGAGCATAAATTTAAAACAGCCTAGGACCTGATATTCATACCTATAGTGAAATATTTTCTTCCTTTTTTATCCTGAAAAAAAAAATCATATCCAGATTAACACTCAATGTAGAAAATATTAACCTGGAGAAAATTTTTATGCAGGCAAGTTATAAATCCTTGCAAATATTACAGTAGCAAACCACACTGACCTTTAGCTCTAGGATTGCAAATGGTAATGCTATAATAATTGTTGTATGTCCTTTTATTGTGTGACTCCCCACTCCCCCAGCCTACTAAGAAATGGGAAATGATGGCCTTTAGCAGTCCTTTAAATTGAAGGCAGAGGGATGCCTTAAGATTACTCCCATTTATATATAACCATGTAGTACTATTATTATTTATATCTTGCTACGGGCACTTGGAATGCAGCTGTTCCTGTGGGTAGCCTTGTAAAGGAAGGTGCTATGTGTTTTGAGCAAGAATTAAATCTGTGCAGGTGATGATGATGCCATATAAATGTCTTCTTTTCATACTTTTGGGAATTAACACTGCAGTCTCTGAAGAGAGGAGGATTCCTTGCAGCATTCAGCAGTATGAGAAACAAGCAAGATTTAATGATGGAGATGGACATTTATATATAAATACTATAAATACTCACCATTGCAATAATTAATGCAAGATGAGAAATGACTAATCAGGAAATAAGGCTGGATGTTTGGTGTTTAAAACATTCTCTAGCTGAAGTGTTTGGACAAGATCTTGATTGCCTCCTATTGGCACAGTGTTGGGATGGATCTCTTTCCCTTTTCTGCAGAGACTGGTGTAAGGACTTGGGATGAAGTGGGCATGAGAGCTGACTGGCACAACAAATTCTTCTGTCCTAATGATTTTCCAGAGACTGACACTGCTAAAGATCAAAGATGCAGTGCAAGTTTACCAAAGTCAATGAACTAAAAGAAAATTACAAGACCCTGGGATATGTTTTGTTTGATTTTAAATATTTTAATATATATTTGTATACATGTTGCTACCAAATTTGAACCAGACAGATACTGAATTCAGTAAGCTTTTCTCCTTCTCTTGAGAAGACATATATCCAAAAGGCATAACCTGTTTCTTTATGCAGGGGTAAGATTAACGTATAAAATGTATAAATGTATAAACTGTATAATGTGTAAAATAAAACTATTGAGCTATTTTAGTACTTTTCCTGTCATGCATTCAGGATCCTCTAAAGTTGTCACCAGCTACTGTTTCATTTAATTCCCTAGCCTTCAGGGTAATGTAAGAAAATTGAAGAGATTAGAAGCTCTCTCTTTCCTGTTCAATGCATTTGTGTTGCAGTAAATTGGTACCAACCTTCAATCTCATGGTCAGGGCTCTCCAGGGTCCTTCCACTGATATGACAGAGCAGTCAGCTTGATAAATGGTGCACAACCCCTTCAGTGCAATGGAGAAAGTTTTCCTCCCCATCTCTGCAGTTGTCTCTCCCACACTGGAGTGAGAGGAAACAATTAGCCGTCTTATTGCACTAAGGAAAGCCACTATTCTGTTTATGTTGTCTGTGCTAATTAGCAGATACATTTTTTCCCCCTTGACTAATTATTTCATGGGCAGTGGCAAACACAGACTATGAAGGAAAATGGAGGGAAGGCAGAATACTTAGCTTGGAAAATTATTAACTATAGATAAACTTAAATAAAACATATTCAATAAAGAGGCAGCTCAGTAAAGTAGTTAACTATACACTTAACTTCAAGTTTAGGAGACATTGGTGATGAAGTAGGGGGACTGTGCAGTGTTACATTATGCCCTTACTTGATCACCTTGTTGAATCGTAGCTAATAGATACTGAATTAACACAGCCATTAATGTAAGCACTGCATTAAAGTGCATTAGCAAAACATTTAAGCAAATACTTCACTCCTATTCTGGTTCATTCTGGTTCAGCAGTTCTCTAGCACTCACTTCCCTGAACTGGGCATACTTAAACACTGAAAAGGGGCCATCTTGGTCCTTTTCACTGTGTGCAAAAATATAAGGGGAAGATGGAGGGTAATACAAGTCAGACTTTCAGATTCTTGTTTTACAAGAAACTTGGCCTTAAACAGACAGCCATGTATGTGTTTGTGTGCACACCACCATATTTCAATTTGCTCGTGCAGGCAGCTGATATGAAAGGACATAATGTAAAATTTATAATAGATGGTTGTCTAGAGGATTTAAATAAACAAGCCAACAAGCCTTAAAGCATTATTGACAGGACATAAACATGCAGAGGATCAATTTGCTGTGGGACAATAAATAAAGGATCATTTCCAGTACATGATATATTTATTAATTAATTAATTACAAATCATACCTGTTGAAGATCGAGCAGTATATGTATTAAGTTTGATGCAATTCCCTATTAAAAATCTGTAACAACGTTACAAATAACACACAGCATTAAATAATGCTATTAAGCAGGCTAGATATGCACTAAAATCAGTCACTTACTAAACAGTCCATGAAAAGTGACTGAAAATATTTGGGAAGTGTGCAGTTGAGGGGTTAATATTAGCTTGTTCTCAAACTGGGTACACTGCAGATTTCAAAACATATCAGGTGTTGCATACCACAGTCATATTTTATATTCCTGCCTATTCTAAACCTGAAGAAGAACTGACCTACCATTTCACTTCAAACTGAAAGCTGATCACCTTCTCCTATCTGTCCTTTGTGCCTCTGGCAAGGCATAGGACTTGGAGAACAGCATGTGATACACGCCGAACAGCAAACAGTAGTTGCTGGTAAATCCAGTGGGGTGAGGTAAGGACAAAAGGAACAATCTCGTCTCTGAAATTCCTTCCCTTAGTGCATTTGCCAGAGCATATGGGCTAGATGCTCAAAGCAGTGTGTGCAGAGTCAGTTGCCTGTAGCCACTCTTAGGGAATACAGTTGATTTTCAAATTGCTGATAATAGATTGTTGGTGCAAAACACATGCCATGCAAGATACAAAAGGAGCTGGAGAAATCTTAGAACTGTGGTTGGAGTTACAATCTACTTTTCTAAAAATGCATGTTACCGGTCCCAAACTTACAAGGAAAGCATGGTGGGTTGACTCTAGCGAACAACTGAGCACCCACACATCTGCAGGATCAAGACACAACAGAAAGAGGGTGAGTGAGCCCATGGATCAAGTTAAAAGACAGTTTAACAGGTGAAGCAAAAGCTGTACATGGAAGCAAAACAAAGGAATTTGTTTACTAATTGCCATGGGTAGACAGGTGCCCAGCCACTCCCTGGAAAGTAGAGACTGAGCACACAAAACAGCTAACTGGGAAGACAAACACCAGAACAGATGTTTTTCTTGTCTTCTCCCTCCCCTTGAACCTTTGTTGCTGAACATGACAAATTATGGTATAAAGTATCACTTTTGTCAGATTTGGTCAGCTCTCATGGCTGTGTCTTCTCTCAATTTCTTGACCTTCCCAAGCCTGCTCAATTTGGGAACAGAGGGCAAAAAATAGAGGACCTTGAAGCTGTTCAGGTATTTTTTTAGCAACAGACAAAATATTGGTGTATCAACACTGTTTTACCAAAAAAGGAAATAAAGAACCAGCACATTATGGGTTACCATACAGAATATTAGCTCTATCTCAGCCGGACCCAGAACAGACAGCAAGAGAGCTGACACCCACCAACAGTGTCTTTCAATCAAGTTGTCACCAAAACTGCGGGAAAAACTCTCCAACAGCATCTTTTCAGTGTTAGAGAATCAAGGCATTACCTTTATTCTGGCCAGTATGTGCTATAGAAATCATTTCATCGACACATGCCTGGCTTGTGCAGTGAAAATCATTCCATCACACATGGTTCTTTACCAGACTTTTCACACACTTATAGAGAAAAACCCCCCAAAATTCTTGTACATTGGTCTTAAATTACACAGTTCTTAGTATTCAATCACCTGTTGGTTATTGATCCCTTTGCCTCTGATGCTAATTTGGTCCTCATTCTTTGGTTCTCTTATCAATCTTTTCCTAGACCAGGTGTGTCAGACCTCTCCAGGGGCTGATATTGGGGGTAATATTCATTAATGTTGGCTTATCTCCCATGTATCTTCTGTCTACTCCCAATCTGTAGCCCATCGGGCCTTACCAAATGAACAGTCTTTTAAAGAGAAACTTCAGTTCCCCTGCCCCTGGGCAAAGGAGAACAAACCCCTGCCTAAAGTTACATAATTTTTTTTTTAAAGTCATATCATTTTCAACAAAGTCAGCCCTTGTCCCTGGGACAGAACCTTCCACAGATTATAGGAACCAACATTTGTGGGGACAAATCCAGTTCATCTCCTGATATATCTGATTCCTTTTCATTTCTATTGAGGAAAATCAATCTCCTTGGCAACTTGCACTGATTATGACAACATTTATGACAACTTGCACTGATTATGACAACAACATCCACTCTTCTGGGCTCTGCTAACAACTGGGGCCATGCTGCCTCAGAAGTATGGGTCAGGAAAAGGGCTTGTTGTGTGAGGTGGTGACTCTCACAGACTCTCACTCAGTCTGGTTAAGATCAAGGACTGAATCTTTGACACCTTTTATAAACAGCAAACATGAACTAAGATGCTACTGAAGGAAAAGCAGTAGAAGATCTGCATCACTGATACTTAAATCTCACCTGTAATTCCCCTGTTAGCACAAAGAGATTTGGAGAAACCATTTGAGTATGTTTTTGACTGAAAATCATGACTGAATTTTATTTTTTTCTCTGTATGTGACTCCGTTTGAAAATTCATAAACCTTTTGTCATTAGGGAATAAATAAGATATTTGCATTAGAAGAGAAAAATTGCATAATAATTTGAATTAGGATCACTCATGAATAAGGATCACTCATGTCTCTACTCAGATGTTTAAAGACCACTGTTCTTCATTACTTCTAAAACTGAGTTCTGCAAATGGTAGGTGATTTGGGATTCGCAGTTTAAGAGAATTCTAAAATTGGCATAAGGGACACATGCACTGTCTCAAAATCCTGAAAAGCATCCCTAAATTTCTTCTAAAACAAGATGGTAGCATGCTGTAGGTTACTGACGTGTTCAGTTGGGACGGTCGGTGACGGAGACGAGAGATCTCTATAGTCTGATCTTGGGACACATGGGGTTTATTGTAAAAGGGCGTGGGTATAGGGGGACTGCTCAGAGCTGCCAGACTCAGCTCTGAGCAGGCCCAAGAGAGCAAGAGAGTAAGCGGGTGAGAGAGAGAGAGAGAGAGAGAGTGTAAGAGCGAGAGTGGAAGTAAGAGCAGGAGTGGAAGAAGTATTAAGGAAGTAAGTGTCTGAAGTCCTGGTTACAATACAATAAATCATCTTCTGTACTGAATATTCTAATTGTCACTAACCAATCTAATACAAGATACAAATCCTATAGCATTTACATACAGCCTATAAGAGTTCTTATATTACCATAGAGTGTTACATCTTAACTTCTAAAAACTACTCTTTGGACCCCTTCTGCTGAGCTAGTAGGGTCTGCTCTGACCCTTGGACCTGCTTGCAAGCAGAGGGTATTGTTCCATCAGGAGGGGATTACCTTCAGTTGGCCATACCATTGTTTTCTAGTTGTTCAGTAACTAAGACTTGGTATTTCAAAAGTGGCTTTCATTTCGATGTTGCCTGTAGTTTTCTTATTCCCAAAATCTTTTGTCAGGCAATCATATTTATAAGGCTTTCCTGTTTCATCTTCCCCAACAGCATGCAAACATATTACTGAACAAGCTTATAATTTTTTAAATTATCACTGGTGAGCTCATATTCATTGTTTTCTTAGCAAAAAGCTAACAAAATTTTTTTTTTGCCTACTGCTTTTTTTGTCACTGCCCTTACACATCATGGCATTTAGCCTGTTCAACATTCACACAGTAAACAAGCAACTCCTCTGAGTGCCATGAGGTCTTCTCAAGGCATTTCATCAAACATTTATTTCCAGTGGAGCCAATGGACACTTATTCACTGTTGATCCTGAAATACAAGTTCCAGAAAAAATGTTGGTAGATTGAGTAAAACATGCAGACTTGTAAACTAGCACGGCATATTTTCTTTCTCCAGTGTCAGGTCACCATGGGTGTCTTATTCAATGCCGAATAGCTGCTGCAGTTTTATCCTACCAGCGTAATAACTCATGACCTGAGTAATAAAGAACTCATTAAACCTATTTCCTGCTTTTCCTTTACACATAGACCTCCCAGCAGTTTAAGCCATACATAATGAGTCCAAGTATTTTAAGGGATAGTGTTAAAATTATCTACCACTCTTTTGTATCTGAAATCACCCTTTTATTTTCCTCCACTACATTGCTAGCATAACTAGGAAACAATATATTTACCTAATTACATGTTATTTATTAGGCAGCAAGCAAATAAGTCATTCAAAGACAAATCCCTGTAGTTATTCATGGAGCTGCTTTGGATGACAAAGATATAGTAAACCGAGCAATCTTTCATTGTATTTACTGCACACTCTTTGTACTAATGAACAATAACAGGCTTTACTTAAATAATGGCTTCTGTTCTGAGTTGTGGTAAATGTTATGCAGACCATAGTCATCAAAAGCACGTCAAAACCATGGATGACCTTTATTTCTTTGGCTTGCACTTGAGGAATTTGGGTGGCTGGTGAATAGCAATGATTTAAAGGGCTTAATAAACATAATGTAAAATAATTAGTGTCTTTAAAAAAACAACATGCATAATGTACTAGTGGCAGCTCAGCCCCTGAGAAACAAACAGTGAAGATGTTAGCAATTTATTTTTATAAGCCTTACCTTTCAAGGAGCCTATGCATTCTCTTTGCTTTCAGTTTGAGACAGGCTTTCTCTGTGTTGTTAAGCATGCATTAAATCTGCACCACAGTGGTAAGAAAACTTCCCATTAACTTCACTCATCACTTGGAATTAATGAAGGCTCTAAAGCAAAAGAAGTAGATTTGAATATGAATTCACAGAAAGAATGAAATAGGGAAAAATTAAGAGAAGAAGAGGGCTTTGGACTTGACTGTTTTAGGTTAGGTTTTATGTGCTTTTTGGAGAGGAAACTGAAATCCCTATCTTCTTTCTCTCACATAGAAATCATACACAATATGAAAACACCCTCTTTCTGCTGCTGCATATTTATGCTTCAAAGAAGCTGACTCAGGACAAGACAGTATAAGAGTATCCTTGAGTGTGATGGCCTGAGTCATCTCCCAAGAACAGTGCTCAAACAGCCTTTTAAGAACTAGATATTAGAGAACATGGTCTCCAACAGACCTGGTAGAATACTCTTCTTGAGCATTGGCTCAGAGCTCTAGTTGTCTTTAAGTCGCTCCAGGTATTACCTGGCAAAAATATACTAAGAATGTCTACTGGATAAGACCTTTCATGTGGGATAGATAAGACACTGCAGTGAAATATGCAGGTGCTTAATGTTACCAAGCTTTGAGAATCCTGCACGACCACAAGAGAAAAAGAAAAGAAACTTGGCAGAAAATTGCTGGGGGGAATTAATGATTTCCATGGTTGTACAACATCTGTGCTAACACTGAGGACCTACATTTTGAAGTCAGCTACACCAATGGCAATTAATAAACCCTCAGATCTTTTTTGAAATTAAGTATTTCTTCCATCCTAATTGTCCTTAAGCATTCTTAAATGAAGAATTCTCTGATGTCCATTAGCAAAAGAAAGATCCAACTAACTCTTTCAATGAGCCTTCCTCTAACTTATTAAAACCAACATTATGTTTTTATTTTTAGAAGAGTTGAGTAAAAATAACAACAAGCTGTTTCTAACATTTCAAAAAGAGTGTCCTGTAAATGTAGTCCAGTAAATTCAGTCTAAGAAGTTGATTTCTTATCTGTCTCTTGTCTTTTGTGACTTAAATTGAGCAAATCAAATTAATTTATAATAATAAGTACAAATTGCTGTGTCTAATTCTTTTAGAAACACATACATGTATTTGCAGAAGAGAATGAACCACAAAATGATAAAATGGTTAGGGTTAGAAGTGACCTTAAAGATCACACAGTCCCTGCTGTGGACAGGTATACCACTCACTAGATCAGGTTGCTCAGGGCCCCATACAACCTGGCCTTGAACACTTCCAGCAATGGGGCAGTACCTCCGCCTTCTCCCTACCCATAGTTAGTGTTTTCCACTTGTGTTCAGTGTGGTTGGTCTTCCTGTTATAGCTGATATACCTGCAGAAGCCTTTATTATTAATCTTGTCAAGTTAATCCTCAGCCACACTTTGATCTTCCTCACCCCATCCCTACACAACCAGATTGTGTCCCTATATTCTTCCCAGGTTACCTGCCTCTACTTACACGGACTGTGCTTTTGCATCTTGCCCTTTAGTCTGACCAGAAGCTCTTGATTCATCCATGTCAATCTCTTGACATCCTTTCCTGTCATCCTACATGTGAGAAATGAGAGCTGTAGTGCTCTATGAAAAGTGTCATTAAAGATCTGCCAGTTCTGTTCTGCTTTCTTGTTCCAGAAGGCAGTTTCCCAGAAGGCCCTATAGATTAACTCCTCCTCCTAAAATTCAGAGTCCTGATCCATATTCCTCAGGTTTGCAAACTCTACCCATATGTGATCACTGCAGCTCAGGCTGCCTCTTGATGTTCCCAGTTAGTTTGTTTACATTGGTGATAATCAGGTCCAGTAACACATCATTCCCTGTGGTAGAGTTATCTGTTACCTGCCTCAGGAAATTATCCTCCATGCATTCCAGGAGTCTCCTGGGTTGCCTGAAGTTTGCCTCTATATTGTATTGGGTTTACTGCTGTGACAATTATGCCAACATTTTAGCATGAAGATTGTAAATGGGTAAATTTTGTTTTTAAGGCCCCAAAGATTCGCTGGATGAGACTCTTAAAAGGACTGAGTTAGATGCAAGGAGAAATATTGACAAAATATTCTCAAGAGGTCAAAGAACAAAAAACTTTACTGACAACCTTCAGAAAAGCAGAGAACTTTGGCAAAAGTGTAGAGCAGCATTCAATCAACATAAAACATTTCGCAAAGGATTAACTTAGCCTATTCAATGTAGCAAACTCCAAGCCCACCTGATTTTAAGTTACTCAAAATTCCAGGAAGAGGGAATTAGAAGAAGAAAAGAGGAAGAAAGAAAGACAGAAAATATATAAAAAAGAACAAATATAGCTACCACTCCTGGTGCCAGCAGTGTTCAGCTGGTAGAATTTCCAAGAGGAGGTAGGGTCAGGACATGTGCTTGCCACAGGCTTTGATTTACACACCCTTTGGCCTTCCTGGGCCCTTCCCCCAGGTGGGACTTCAGGCCATTTGGCCACTGCAAGGCCAGACTGGGGCTCCAGGGGTGGGGTGCGGGCACTGCCTCCAGTGTGCCAGGGACTGGTGGCCGCTGCGGGGCTGGGATACAGGCCCGGGCTGGGCTGTGCGGGGCAGGGCCTCGCCTCACCAGGGCACGGCCCGGCCTGCCCCTTCCCCTCACACACACCCCCCCCAAATGTTCCAGCCAGCAATCCTCACAGTCTCTTACACTGTAACCCAGACTGCACAACTATCCAATTCTATGATCAGAGAGAAAGAAGAGAAAAATAAAAGGTTGATTAATACAATGTCACGGATTTTACAGTTTAACACAGGAGTTTGGGTTGACATGCTTTCAGCTTTTTGGTAGTGTGAAATATCTCACTGATGAAGACCACGTCACCAGAACTGTTGACATAAAGTGCAATTATTCCATACAGTGATCACATTAACATGATATGCTAGTCATCTCTAAGCAACCTGTAGTCATCTATATAATTTCTTGTGTCACCTTAGCAGAAGACCTCATCTTGAGTTTGTCTGAAACACTTGCTGTCTCAGTCTGCTAATGTTGCAGAGGCTGTAAATATCAGAGTGCCATGCTTGGACGAGAATTGTTCTCTTCTGAGATGCCAAACATATAAACAAGATATTCAGTCCAAAACTGTCTTGCCCTACAAGCTAAAGTAATTTTGTTCACCCTTTAAGTGTCAGGGTAGTCTTTCATCTAGGTCAATGGTAATGAATTATGCTATACAAATATATTTGCCTTCATTGCTTTGTACCAGTAATTAGGGCCAAAAAATCCCCACCCCTCTTCCTCCTGACCCAATAAATATAAAAAATGAGGTGAATTCATGCAGACAGAAAGTGTTAGCTGGACTAACAGTGTGCCTGTTAGATGAACTATACTGTGTTCTATGTATTTACCACGTGTCCATTTGAACAGCGTTATAGTAAAATGTTATCTAAAGTAACATAATTCCCCTGATCCGTTCTTCTGCAAGTCAGCTTGGAAGTTAGGTACCTGCCATATAAACTGCCATATTTGTTGCTTTATATACAAGGCAAATGGATCATCATCAGAAGAAAACCAAGTAGCAGTGCTAAGTCTCCTTCACCTTTCACCCTGTAGAAGGGGTGTGTTCTCAAGAGTAAGGGTGAGTGCACCCACAGGACAAAAAGGAAGCCTATACCATGATAAATGGCAGGGAAGATAGGCCATTAATATCCAGCATGATGGATGATTAATGCTTGTGAACACAAAGAGTTACCACTAGGTCCCAAGCATAATGATGAAAAAGCCTGCATTGCTTTAACATGTGAAAAAGCATATAGCCACATTCAATTATTGAAAATGCACAATGAGACATATATACCACCTAAACCTGTATGAAGCTTCTTAGAGGAGTAAATGCTCAGAAAAAGCATTGCTTATGAGCTAAAGAATTTAGTAAATATGTAATTACTAACTTATTCCTTGCTGCTAACATATAAGCCAACTGCATCATCATGTATCCAACAATTCTCCATTGAAATAGTGAATAAATAACTCTGACAAATGCTGCCATCATGTAATTGGTTTAATGAGTTTCAATGGGGCTGAGGTTCTGAGAGTGATTCCTAACTGGAGTAGATTAAGAATAAATCATGGAATCATTAAGTCTGAGATCACTGAGATGGGAGTCTGACATGAATTTTGTGGACAATTGTTAGAACAGAACTGCTGAAAATAAGAAATTCCCTCAAAGATTAACCAAGAGATAAATAAAATGTTATAAATCAGATGCGAAGCATCTTACAAGCTGCTTTAGAAATAATAAAAGTACAAACTGCCACCTGAAATTAAAACTACAAAAGGTCTTGTTAGTTATTGCTTTCATTTGTTCTGCCAGGTTTTAAAGGATGTTCAGAAATAAAGTGTTAGGATAAGCTTGTGCTCTCAGGGACAAGCAGGACAGCTTCTTCTTTCAAGGTTCAACTCTGTTGTTACACAGTTTGTGCTTAAGGAACTCTGAGCTGAAAAACTGCCATTCTTCTCTCTTTACAGTTCTGTTTCCTTGCTGACTGCATTTTTATCCATTTGGCTGGATTGGGAGGCAAGTACATTTCTGTAGAAGTAATCCAGCAAGTGTTTGATACAATAAGTTCAAGGCTCCTTTTGTCATAAAGTAAGACATAACAAAACCCTACAAACATCCCAATTCTGTCCCAAATTCAGCACCACACAAATGGATAATACTTGTGAAATTTATGAAAGATTGTCACCGTTTGCACTATACTTTATTCTCAGCAAAGGATGGTGAAATTGCTTATTTTTTCAAAAAATAAGCAGTAGATACTAGAGTTTACAGTGACTTTTTTTCCCAAAAGTAACACTAGATCAGAGTTCACGACATCTCTTCAGGTTTATTGCCTTAGGCTTACTTTCTTTCCTAGAAGCCTATTTGCCCTCTCTCTACTAAGGTGCTTTTAATAACTTTTTTAACGTCCAATGCTGATGGCAGAAAGTTACAGGGGACAGAATAAAGGGATGCTAGGGCATTGTGCTTTTCCTTCTTTTTTTTTTTTTAATTATTATTTTTTTATTTTTATTTTACTTGTTTTCTTTTTGTCTCCCTTAAAAATATTGTAAAAATAGATCCTTGTGAATGAAAGAGGAGCATAATTGGATGGTAACTGTAGTATCTGTGATGGTTATATCCCAAGGGGACAGTTCAAAAAACACAGACTCATATTTAGTTGACTGCTGGGTGCATCTGACATATGAATGTGAAAACCATTCTATGGACAAGTTCTTAATCACCCAGGGACAAAGGAGCCCTGATTAGGTGAATGTGGAGAAACAATGCTCTTTAAAACACTAAAGTTTCTTTACATCTATATTGTCAATTTTCTGTTATCCTGAATAAACAGTCAGACACCAAAGTTGAGAAAAATTGTCTGAATAAACAGAAATATGACATAGAACATATATATAAATCAGAGGGAAGACAAGGAGGATGTAAAGGATAAAAGAAAATAGTGACAGCTGATGGTGGAACACAGATTCCTGAGCTGGTGACCAAGAAAACAGATGAGTACACAGGACAGATTGGCTGAACATGGGTATATTCTCCTTCATATCAGACTGGCTTATATAGACCAGCCAAGCACCTTAAACCCACAGCTGAACTTCTCAGATATTTTATCTACAAATGCTGAAAAACTGACTGGAGCAACCAAATGACAAAAGACGTGGAAGAAAAAGATGTTAGCAGCATGTGCATTAACCACTGTGAGTTACTGATGACCAGTCCATGCACTAAACCAGTGTAAGCAAGCATCTAAGTTGAAAAAAGGTACGTTTACGTATCTCATTTTAAATTTTGTTTTATTAAAGAAAAAGAATAAAAAACCCCCACAAAGCTGGAAGATGTATACACAGTATACACAAAGATTGTTTGCTTCTTCTTATTCGTTTAACAATGCTCCTATCTTTTAGTTTCTTCATTTTTCCAGTGTTCTCAAATTCATTTCCTCAGTATCTCCTGCATGATCTCAGACAGCTATTCATAGATATAATCAATCTATAGCCTGACATTATTAGGAAGTTTGCATTAGTACAGTGAAAAAAATGCTTGAGTGTAAATTACCGTTTATGTGCAGAAGGAAGGATAAGCATACACTGTATGGATACCAGCCACTACGACAGGGTGAGCAGTGTGAAAGGAAGATGAAATTGTACCATTCATTATGCCAAAGTGGCAATGACCAATATGTCACTCAGAAGAGCAGTTTCTGAAACTCTCTTAGAACATGCCTTTCTCTTCCCTTGGCTTACTCTACTACCTCTTCAATATCCAGATGAAAATTGTTCATTGTAAAATAATCACCTGGGCACACTGGCTGGTCTGGTGTGGTTGTGAGAAGGTCGTAAGCAAACACAGAGCTAAGGGATTGACTGGAATTTAGCAAGAACTTCTAACCAGGGAAGAGATAGTCAGGGAGCCTGTTGCTGAAAGCCGAAGTTCAACATCTACAGCACTTACTGTTGTTGCATTTTGCCCAAGAGAAGCCAGTACATCTCCTGGTTACTCCAGGACCCTTGTTCCTCAGTCTGGAGTTGTCACCCCTCAGCTTTGTTCCCATTCAGTCATGTCTCAACACTACTTCAACAATTACGCAAACCATACTCAAGGGTTGCAGTGACCGAGCCCACTGCTGGGCTGGGGCAGGCGAATGCCAATCAATTCAGGGCTCTCTCTTGGCTAGATTTCCCCACCCAGGACAGTGACTATGAGGGTGGGTCGATGGGCAGCACAGAGACCTAAGCCACGTCCCCCTGGGCGGCAGCCGGGTTCAAACTGCCTCCCCCTGTTTGGGAAAGTTCTCTGTTACTCGGTTGTTCATGGGCTCCTTGTTGTAACTCCCGCCTCCCGGTTTCCCCCATTGGTTCTTGTTGAATTGTATCCTCCCCCTGGCTTGTATCTCATTGGCTGCCTTCCCTTTCCCCACGGTTTTCAAACCCCCTATAAAACTGAGGGCGAGAGCCACTCGGCGCCATTATTATTATTATTCTGGTTGCTGAACTTCTGACAATAAACCTGTTGGAAGTAAGACCAGAAGCCCCTCTCTTTTCATTTGCCTCCGGATTAACGTGAGCCAGACCATCGGGCCCCTGAAGTGCCTCCTCTGTAGAGGAACCAGCATGCGCGCCCAGCCAGCGCCTTTTCCTGCTACTGAAGCCGGTCCTGTAGGACATCACAGAAGTAACTCTGCATTTCTTCTGACTGAGGACATGCCAGAGCTCGTGAGTATGAGCCACGACAGCGTTAAGTTGGCGCCCAAACAAGGGGCTCATGCGCATGGTCCTTGCCGTCGGTGGACAGCAAGAGTAAACAGCTTTGGAGCCGCTAACGCCTCTCACTGCAGCACACTGTTTTAAGAGGAGTGCACCGACAGAAGGCTGCCAACTCCTGATCTCGGAGAACAGCCTATCCCTGGAGGACCCCACCCGTGCTTTTTGGTTCCAGGACTGGACGCCTGTAACTGTGAATTTGTACCTGTACTGAACTGAAATTTGTGTGAGTATCCCCAGTCCCTGAGAACTTTTGTTTCTTTTTTCCTTTTGCAGGTGGTGGGTGGAAAGAGTGTTGAGAGAGCCATGGGTTCAAAACTTTCTCAGCACCAAAGAGAGGTATTTGTCCAAATTGTGAAATCCCTTGAAGTTATTTGGTTTAAATTTTCAAAAGCTTTGTTAAAACAGTTCACTCGCTGGCTTTTCTTTTATTTTCCTCAGACGTCTCCCACAAATTTAAAATTGCCTGCTTTCTGGCAGGCTGTAGCAGATAATATCGCTGATTTGAAGCAGAGAGGGGATTCCTCTGGATAAAAATTCTTCCCCCTAGTTTTAGTCCTTCAGGACTTGCACAAAATGAACCAGAAAGTAAAAGAAAAGCTCTAAGTTCTCCGCAGTTCTCCCTGTATTCCTCCCTCCTCTCCTCGTGTCCCTCTCCCCACTTCCCCTTTGTTGGAAAAACCGAAAGCGGTAAAATGCCCAGAGGCACCGGGCTGCTACCCTCTTCCTGACCCCTCTCGGTCTTCTCAACTACCTCATCGAGATAGCCCTGGTCAGGCTGCCTCGACCTCTACCCAAAACCAGTATCGTTTGCTCTCTTCCCCAGTTGTAAGTCCAGAAAATTGTTTTAAGTGTCGTCCACCATTATGCCCCCCCCCCCAATCCATGTGTCTACAAAATGGCAGAGACTGAATGGCACAGTCTGCCCTTCCCTCTTCTCCTTCCCACAATTCCTTTCTCTCTCCTCCTCCCAACCCTTTCCTGTTTCTGCCCCCAGACATGATGTCTTCGGGCTCCTCCCACATGTCGGGTACCGCCCCCTGCATTGGGAATCCCCACCCTTCCTGTGACCACTCCTCCTTGTCCTCAGTTCCTACCCACTGTGATGGACCTTCCAGTTCCCACGCCTCCTCTTCCGGTTCCCACAGGGTAGAAACCAGAACCAGCACCATCTTGAAATCAGGTCTGGAAGCCCATTCCTATCCCTTTGCGGCTCTGGTTACCTACAACCGAGCAGGCAATAATCCCGCATGGAAACCTTTTGATCCATCTGGGCTCAAAAAGCTTTGCAAAGCCCAGAAGGAGTTCAGGAGGGAGAGTCAGTATTTTAAGAACCTCCTGCAGATAACCCTCACCACTACAGTGATGATACCGCACTACCTCAAAAGCATTTTTTCCTGTTTGCTTTCCCCACCTGAATTCCAAATGTGGGAAGAAGGTTGGAGAAAGCAACTGAGAGAAGTCCTCCCGATTCTACTGCAGGATCCAAACAATGCAGGAGTTTCCATAGATCACCTTACCGGTGAGGGGTTATTGGCCAAGACACAGAACCAGGCTCAAAACACACCAGAGCTGGTCCTAAATGCTGTAAAGCAAGCAGCAGAGCAAGCATTTTTAATGATGCCCCCTAAACTGGCACCTCAATTTAATTATACAGAGATTTGGCAACTGCAAAATGAGCCATTTATTGATTTTGTAGATAAACTGAGGCTCGTGGTGGAGAGACAAGAAGACCCAAAAACAAAGGAATATATTATAACGCAAATTGCAAAAGCTAATGCAAATGAAGTTTGTAAAAGAGTGATTTTGAATCTTCCATTTGACCCTCCACTGACCCTAAACCAAATGATTCGTGCTTGCACGACATTAGTTCCAATTAACCAGCCAAATTTAAAAATGAGGGGGAATATAGTGGAAACTGCAAGTGCCGCTGAAGCAACAGCATCTCAGGACAAAAGAAATGCTAATTGGGTCTGTCACAGGTGTGGTAAACCAGGGCATTTAGCCCAGAATTGCAGAGCCCTGGCTCCAATTAATCCGAATTTCCGAGCTGTCTCCCCAGGGCAAATGACATCACATGCCTGCATTGGGATGCAGCCAAAAAACTAAGGAAGCAGCATGGATTTGCAGCCCCATGTGCAGAAAAAAATGAAAAGGCCACAACCAGAAAGACTGACACTGTGACCACCGCAACTCAAATGGACTCAGTAACACCCCAAAGAGTCATCATGAGTTGCAAAAACCTGAAAGACTGTACGTTGTTCATGTTTGGAGATGCTGTACATGCACCATCTGACATCTGTGTAACACCTGAAATTGTACAAGTGGGGTCACAAGGGCTTTTCACGATTAACATCCAGTGTATTGACCCATCCTTTTTCCTTGCTGCTAACCAGGTTGTTGCCCAAGCCCAGCAGTCCACTACAGAACTCTAACCCCTCTGTCTTCTGGGCTGAGGTGGTTGGGCAAGACAAACCTATGCTTGGCTGCAAACTGTCTTGCCAAGGCTTGGACATCAGCCTGGCAGGAATGATGGACACAAGAGCAGATGTGACAGCCATTTCCTCCAATGACTGGCCGTCACACTGGGAGTTGCAGCTGGCAGAAGGTATCGTGACTGGTGTAGGGGGGGTCAATATCTGCCCAGAGAAGCAGGGATATTGTTCACATCAAGGGTCCAGGGGGACAGATAGCATTGGTCCGCCCATTTGTTATTAACTCCAGGTTTACATTGTGGGGAAGAGATCTCATGTCCCAATGGGGGGCCCGGGTCGAAATTCCATCTTGATCCTGGGATTTTTAATAGGGGCCACTGCACAGCGCCCCACCCAGAAATTAAACTGGAAAACTGACAAATTTATCTGGGAGGATCAGTGGCCTCTAAATAAACACAAATTAAAGGTGCTCAACGCACTCGTGGAGGAGCAATTGAAAAAGGGAAACATTGAACCCTCCAATAGCCCTTGGAACTCCCCAGTATTTGTAATCAAAAAGCCAGGGAAAGACAAATGGCACCTCCTCCATGACCTGTAGAAAATAAATGCAGTCATTGAGGACATGGGACCCCTGCAGCCCAAAATGCCTTCACCCTCCATGCTCCCCAGGCAGTGGAAGTTAGTGGTCATTGATATCAAGGACTACTTCTTCTAGATCCCACTACACCCAGACGATGCACCTTGGTTTGCCTTCTCGGTACCTTCCATCAACCGAGAGGCTCCCATGCAGTGCTACCAGTGGCGAGTTCTGCTGCAAGGCATGAAAAACTCACCCACCATCCACCAATGGTATGTTGCTTGCATTCTGTCCCCCATCAGAAAGTTAGCAGCAAAGGCAATAGTGCTCCACTATATGGATGATGTTTTAGTGTCTGCTCTCAACCAGTCCCATCTAGACTGGACATTAGGGAAGGTAATTGAGGCCTTAGAGGAAAATGGATTTGAGATCCAGGCCGAAAAGGTCCAGAAAACCTCTCCATTTAAATACCTTGGACTGAAAATCCATGAACAAACTGTGGTTCCCCAACAAGTCAAAATTAATGCTAACCCTAAGACCTTGCAGGAACTCCACCAGCTCTGCGGGTCCATAAATTGGGTGAGGCCACTCCTAGGGCTGACGACAGAAGATCTCGCTCCTCTGTTCAACCTTCTGTGAGGGAAAGATGACCTCATGTCACCTAGGCATCTAAAGAGGAGGCGAGACAATCCATCTGTAAGGCACAGGAAGTGCTATCATCCTAGCAGGCACACTGCTGTGCCCCAGGTCTGTCTTTTCAATGTATTGTATTAGGGGAAATGCCATACCTCCATGGGCTGATATTTCAATGGGATGAGGTGCAGAGTGATCCCCTGTTGATCACTGAGTGGGTTTTCCTCTCGCACCAGCCATCCAAAAGTATCACAATGCCACAGGAGCTCATGGCTCAGCTGGTGATGGAAGCTAGATCCTGCCTTCACACCCTTGCAGGGTGTGATTTCACATGCATCTACCTACCATCTGACAACCAAGTCACTTGACCACCTAATACAAAACAATGAGTACCTCCAATTCGCCCTAGACAGCTACCCAGGCCAAATTTCTATGCACAATCCAAAACACAAACTGTTTCATTCGGTCTTCAAACTCATTCCAAAAGAAATTCAAAGCCAAAAACCCTTAGATGCCCTAACAATCTTTTCAGATGGCTTCGGACGTTCCTGCAAGTCTGTCATCACTTGGAGGGATCCTCGCACTCAGAAGTGGGAGTCTGATGTGCAGGTAGTTGAAAGATCCCCACAAGTTGCAGAACTTGCAGCCGTGGTCAGAGCATTTGAGCGGTTCAGCGAACCATTTAATTTGATAACTGATTGAGCCTATGTAGCAGGTGTAGTTTCCAGGGCAGAGAGAGCTGTACTAAAGGAGGTTGCAAACCCAAAAATTTACAACTTGCTTTCGAAATTGATTCAACTGATCTCCCACCAAAAGCAACCATTCTATGTCATGCATGTGAGATCACACACTGACCTGCCAGGTTTTATTGCCGAAGGGAACAGGAGAGCAGATGCCCTAGCTATGCCCATCGAGTTAGCGAATCTGCCTAACAGATTCCAGCAAGCCCAGCTGAGCCATGCAATGTTCCATCAAAATGCTCCAGCTCTCATCCGAATGTTCCACCTCACTAGAGACCAGGCAAAAGCCATTGTGGCGACATGCCCCAGCTGCCAAAAATATCAGCTTCCATCATTAGGTCAGGGGATTAACCCCCGAGGCCTAGGCAGTTGTGAGGTATGGCAAACAGATGTCACCCACTTCCCCCAATTTGGTCGCCAAAAATATATTCATGTTTCTGTGGATGCCTTTTCCAGTGCGACGTTTGCCTCAGCCCACTGTGGAGAGAAGGCCAAAGATGATGTTAACCACTTAATCCAGGCCTTTGCTATGTTGGCGACACCAAAGAAAATTAAAACTGACAATGGCCCAGCGTACACCTCCGCAGAATTAAAAAGATTCATGAGTGAGTGGGGTGTGGATCACATCACTGGCATCCCTCACTCGCCCACAGGCCAATGCATTGTAGAAAGGAAACATCAGACACTAAAAAAACTGTTAGAACAACAAAGAGGCGGCAATGAAATCACCACCCCCATCCTAAGACTTTCTAAAGCGTTGTTCACTTTAAACCTTTTAAACTGTTCCTATGAAGAACCTAACCCTCCTGTCATGAGACACTTCACAAACTCTGCTAAAAATAAACTAACTGAGAGACCTGAGGTCCTAATTAAAGATCCTGACACATTACAAACACATAGTCCATACCCCCTTGTCACCCAGGGTAGAGGCTATGGGTATGTTTCCACCCCAGAGGGTCCAAAATGGATCCCCTGGAAGTGGATCAAGCCTTTTCTGAAACCACCAACAGATACCCAACATAATAAAGAAGCTCTCACAGCCTGCAAGAGGAGAAAAACCAAACCACCTAGAAAAAAGACTCCTCTTCCAGGCCCGAAAGACAAACCCCTTCCCAGTCTCCCTAATGTGTTTCCCTTCCCAAAAATAATCCCTCATTTTTTTTTCTAAAAGAGGGGGAGTCCATGGGAGCCATCATTATTTAAGATAATTGTATTTGTGTTATACTTTTCCTAGTTACCACCCTTGACTGCATGATGACCTCCTACCTGCTGCTGTCCCACCTGGGTCGATGGGCGACACAGAGACCTAAGCCACGTCCCCCTGGGCGGCAGCCGGGTTCAAACTGCCTCCCCCTGTTTGGGAAAGTTCTCTGTTACTCGGTTGTTCATGGGCTCCTTGTTGTAACTCCCGCCTCCCGGTTTCCCCCATTGGTTCTTGTTGAATTGTATCCTCCCCCTGGCTTGTATCTCATTGGTTGCCTTCCCTTTCCCCACGGTTTTCAAACCCCCTATAAAACTGAGGGCGAGAGCCACTCGGCGCCATTATTATTATTATTCTGGTTGCTGAACTTCTGACAATAAACCTGTTGGAAGTAAGACCAGAAGCCCCTCTCTTTTCATTTGCCTCCGGATTAACGTGAGCCAGACCATCGGGCCCCTAAAGTGCCTCCTCTGTGGAGGAACCAGCATGCGCGCCCAGCCAGCGCCTTTTCCTGCTACCGAAGCCGGTCCTGTAGGACATCACAGAAGTAACTCTGCATTTCTTCTGACTGAGGACATGCCAGAGCTCGTGAGTACGAGCCAGGACAGCGTTACTCAAGCAACACTATCGTACTGTCACAAGACCTTCAGTCTCTTCAACGAAAGTCTGCAAGAAGCTGTAAGGCTGGAAACAGTCATGAAGAGAAGCTCTGAAAATGGGATGAAGATAGTTCGTCACTCTGGATTTCCACTGGGAAATTTAGACCACATCCAAGTTTTGAAATCACAGAGCTGCAATCATTTGGGATGCAACTGGTAGAGATGATTGAGTCAGAAACACAGTCAGGAAAATGTAAACAAGGTGCCACAAAGAGAGAGAAACAAGACTATCTGGACAGCTTTGTTTTTAAAACATCTTTTGAGGGCCAGAAAGAAGGGAACTGTGGAAAGAAAGTGAATGGATCAAGTCCTTAAACGTTGCTTTTGAAAGGCTTTAAGCCTCTTAAGTATCTATGAAACTAAGAGATGAGTGAGTACAAATCAACTCCCAAAGCCACTTTAGAGCAGAAGCATTTTTATTGTCATTCTTATTAATACTAATCATTGTGAAAAGAAAAAAAAAAAACCAACCAAAAACCAGTTACTGATTTAAAGCTGGTTCAGGCCAATCGTACCTGTCTGCCTCCACTCTCAGCACTGCAGAAGGGAAAGGATTTATTGGATAGACCCTTCAAACCTTCTTTCTGCTTTACATGCAGCTTAACCTTTCTTGGGGTAGAAACAGGTCAGGAAAGGATAAGCAGGGACAGGCATCAAGCTTGGCTTGTTGCTGCTCTCTCTGCCCAGGCTGGATGCCTCTCATTCTGATTCTGAGATACTTCAAATTCAAAGATCTTTTCTAAAGCAAACTCTTTTCTCTTCTTCCTCCCCTTTTCACCTCTACCTACACATTTCTCTGTGATCAGTCAATGAGAGAAAATAAAGACTTTGCATTTTGAGCACAAGGATTCAAGAAAAAGAAAGAAAAATGCTTCACTGCACCCCCATAAGTTTTTATTTTACTTTGCTTTAAATGAAAATCTAAGTTCTTGTGAGACTACACCTTATGACTTAGTACTACTTTTTTTAGTTGAAGGTAAACTTTGTATTGCTGATGTGGGAAGACCTGTTACACAGAAAAGAGGAAAAAATTGACCCAGAACACAAGAGCAAAATAGCACAAGAACCTTAGAAAGCTCAATATGGAAGTTGGAAGAAAAGGAAGACCTTGCAATTTGAGAGGAAAAAACACATATACCTGTGTTATACAGATCAAATGCAGCACCATTAGCATAAAAGTGAAAAGAAGATTGCAGGAATGAAGTCTGCTACAGACCATTTTGGCATTTAGGAATCCTTGGGATTGACATGCAACATAAGAAAGTTCACTTTTGCACAAAACTGAGAGAGCTCAGCACTTTGTTTGTATGAGGTTGGGAGGGAAACATAACATTAGAACAGCCAGTTCTGTGTTTGTGGCTATAGATTTGTTTCTATATATTTTATAATCTTTGTACTTTATGTCTTCATCTCCTTGATGCCTTTGATTCTCTAAATCAATAATGCAGAATTTCCAAGAGAGTAAATCTAAAGTGATTTTATAATTCATGTTCATTAAAAGACTTATGACACAAAAACAGTCTTTATATGATACTCAGAGGAACAAGGTAGACAGGAATTATTGTAAAAGCAATGTTTAATTTCTCTTGTGCTGTATTAACATTAATGCTGCTCATGTTTTCAGAAGCTGAACTCCCTTTCTCCCTATGATTCTATTCGTGGATGGCTATAATGCAGTAATTTTCAAATATAGCAAATTATATCACAGGTTTTGAAACATGAAATAGTCCAAATGAGACTAGGAATCTAAGGTAGGTTGCCACTGAGGTCAATATAGACAGTCCTACTCAGCTGTGAATAAAACCCTTGGGAAAGATCACTATATTAATTTCTATTCATACTCTAGCCTAAGAAAAGGATCCAAATCTGCAGAGGAAAAATGCTAAGTGTCTTCATCTTTAGGGTTTTCTTATTTCCAGGTATTTTCAACTACTGTTTTCACAAAATGTCTCTAGCTCTGTCTGTTCCGTCTTGGAGGCCACTGATTCTTGGTTTATCTGTCTTGCACAGTCCTTGAACTATGCTCAGGAAGCATTAGAGACAGTAGGTGATTAGGGAGATACTAAGTTTGTTCACCACTTCAGTTTTCTCAGATTCACATAGCTCTGCACAGACATGATTCTGAGATTCAAGGCAGACACTTTAGAAGAGTGTATCATTGCAGGCTCTTCATACACTCCCTTCCTGCCTGCCACAGGCAGTGGCAGTTCCTCCCTTCCTGCCACACTGAGTGCTTTCTGAAGAACTCACAGAGTATTTGTTCTACACAAGGCTTAATAGCATTCCCAGAGAGCCTTTACAGAGCTACAGCTACAGGCCACGCATCTTGTTTCAAGTGCTTTTCCTGAAGATATGGGGTTCAAAAGTTTTGAACCCCATTGATTAAAGATCTCTCTGTGGGTTTTTTTGCTAAAGCAGTGCACCAGAGAAGCAAATATCTTTTGTTCAAAAATATGTGAATATTTTTGGATTTTTTTAAATTTACCAGCAACTATCAGAACAGTGCCATTGTATCTGACCCTTAAAAAACCAGGCTGAACACTGCCAAATAAGAATGCTCAGGAAAAACATTCAATATGACATTGGAGAGGGAAGAAGGGTGAACATTACTGCTTTATGGTATAAAGCTGCCAGCAAAGGACTGTCAGTAAAAAGATGTTCCTCTTTTACAGGCTTTTCAAATTTTGAAGATTACGCAGAGAGAAGTATGGGGTAATGGCTCCTGGCTAGTTTTGGAAAGTTCAGTCAAATGGATGAACAGATCACTGGGATGCCCCAGCTGTTATGCAGAGGTCTGGTACATACAATCAGGGAAGAAAGTGGCTGAATTCAACATAAAAATATGTCCAGTTCTTTGTACTGCACTAACTTAGACTACTTCCACCTTTGGAGTTTTCAAATAATAATGTTAAATCACTAAAATTGCACCTTGCTTTGCCTCTTATAAATTTATTTATTTTTTAAATTCTGAGTTAGGAAAAGCTTGTTTCCTGAGAGAAACTGTATCTTTTTCACTCTCTCTATATGACATAGCAGAAGTGCAAAAATGCAATGGTTTTAGCCTTTTGAAGAATAGTTGAGTATAAAATTTGAGCTTACTCAATGTCAATCACTTGGTAAAAACTAGGCACTAATTTCTAAGCTGGTTTTTTTTTTCCTATAGATTACCAAGATATGGGCTACCTGAACCAGACAAAAACTAAAATAAAGATTACTCAAGTGCCTGACTTCAGGTGAAACCCAGGACATGAAATTAAGGCAGCTATCTGCCTTCTGAATTACATTGCCACAGATTCTCACAGAGCTAAAAAGGCCAGGATCTGGTAACAACTGTAAAAAGGTCATCTTATCTAGCTTCCAAACTATCTTTTCTAATCCATTCTTATCTAAACCGTAGTCTTTAGAAGACCAGATGTGCCAGCCAGAAAATTAACAAAACAGGAAATTAACAAAAAATATCTACTTTTTGTCACCTGTCTTACATACAAACGTAATTTCATATATAAAGTAAAATGACATATTCAAAGAAATATTAAAGGCCTGTGATTTATAGACTAGTTGTCATGTAATGCAAGATGGAAGCTTTAAAAATATATCAGATATGGTAGTGTTGGGGTCTCCTCCCCTGCCATGGAGCCCTGGGAGAGGGGCCCTAGGGGGGAGACACGGGGTTTCCCTGCCCCTGCTCAGCCTTCTTCCCCATTGGTTGGTTTGTGTTCCCTGATAACGCCAAGGACCCTCGGGTCCCGTGACTGTGGATTTCCTGAGGAGAGCCCCGGCCATGCGGCTGGAGAAATAAACATCTCTGAAACATCTACCACGAATCTGTCCATATATACTTCGCTTTCCACGGGACTCCTGGTTTGAAATATACTTGTTGCAGTAATCCCCGCTGCGACAAACTGGTGGAGGAATGCGAGCAAGATACCGATCCCTGAGGACAATTCGTGAGCAAAATAACCACTCTAGACCTCTCTCTTCTCGTCTTGGTTTGGATATTCTCTCTGGACTACGGAAGAATCGTGGGAAATGGGGCTCTCTGAGCCACAGAAAGAAATGTACCTAGAAGTTAAAGGAATCCTTGAACAACAAAACAAGAAAGTATTGGAACCGGGAAATCTAGAACATTTCTTCATCTGGTTTTTCAAAAGGTTCTCCTATATTTCTCGAGACTTACTTTTTGATATCGAACCTCCTGTATCTTGCTGTTTCTGGGACGAGATATGGGATAAAGTATGGGATCAAAGAGAAGCTTTCTGTGCATACCTTAAATCAGGGAAGCTCTTAAGGAGAAGTTGTACCGTCCCATTACCCCTAAAGCAGAGGATCATACTTATCCTGGGGCCGAGGCCGCGCGGCTGCCATCCCGGGAGCACATGACTGCAGCCGTGCCAGCGGAGGTGCCTGCGCTGGATGCGCCCCGCCCCCTTGGGAGCGCGCGCCTTATCGCGGACCCCATCCCTGTCTCGGGGTCCCCGGCCACACGGCGGCGAGTGAGGGAGTGATGCTGCAGGCGCCGCAGGTGCCGTGGGCCACGAGCGGCCAGTAACCGGGCATCGGCATGGCAGGCCGCTCTGAGCACACGGCTTGGAGAGCTCTGTGGAGGGAGAAGCGGCGGTTTCCACAGCGACACGAGAAGCCGCGCAGCGCAGCACCGAGCCGAAACGGGGCCGCTCTCAAAGCAGTGTGGAGTTGGCGGAGCGGAACCACTCCCAGGGCGCGGAGCCAGCGGCGATGGCAACGCGGGGCCGCGCAGAGCCCAGACACGTGCCGGAGCAGCGCCGCTCGGAGAGCGCGGAGCAGCCGCAACGCGGGGGCCTGGCCGAGACATCGGAGTTGGCGAGGCGGCGGCCACACGGGACCAGCAGCCACGACAAACATGCAAGCACGTGATAGGAGGAGTTATAGCAACGAAAGTCACAGGAACTGTGAAATGGTACAATGTCAAAAACAACTATGGGCTTATAACATGAGATGATACAGGGGAAGATCTATTCATCCATAGAACTGCCATTAAAAGGAATAACCCTAAAAATTACCTGCAAAGTGTAGGAGATGGGGAAGTTGTACAATTTGATATAGTACAAGGAAAGAAGGGTTTACAAACAGCGAATGTTACTGGGCCTGGAGGTATTCCAGTCAAAGGCAGCCGTTATGCACAAAATTATAAACAATATCCATCCCAGCAATTTCCCTACCCACAGCCTACTTCCCCCTTTTACCCTATACCCAATATGAACCCTTTCCTAAGTTTACCCTATCCCCAGTTTATTCCTAATCCGTTTTTCACCCCATGGCTTCCCTATACAATTCCATTTCCCTACAATTCCTCTCCGATGCCGAGGGGGGGATGAAAAGGGGGAGGGAAGAAATTAAACCCTCTCCTGCCTCAGTTTCCCCACAAAACATGCCCGGAGAGTTCTGTCTCCCTTGTGTCAGCCCTAAGATGTTCCACAGAATCTGTTTAGACATTTAAAAATGTCTAAAGGATGGCTTGTTTTGTCTTGAAACTGTTCTTGTTATGTTTATCCACTTGTTTTCATTCTCCTTTTATTAAAATAAAATGGGTGAGATGTTGGGGTCTCCTCCCCCTGCCATGGAGCCCTGGGAGAGGGGCCCTGAGGGGAGACACGGGGTTTCCCTGCCCCTGCTCAGCCTTCTTCCCCATTGGTTGGTTTGTGTTCCCTGATAACGCCAAGGACCCTCAGGTCCAGTGACTGTGGAGTTCCTGAGCTGAGCCCCGGCCATGCGGCTGGAGAAATAAACATCTCTGAAACATCTACCACGAATCTGTCCATATATACTTCGCTTTCCACGGAACTCCTGGTTTGAAATATACTTGTTGCAGTAATCCCCGCTGCGACATGGTAGGAATTCTAAAAGTTAAAAATCATAAAGATAATTCAATTTGAAGAGTATTATAACCTAATGTACACACATCATGTTCAAAGGACATATCTATATAAGAAATGTCTATATATAGAACTTGAATAAATAATTCACCCTGGCCTCAGGAGACTCAAGGATTAAAATCAATTACTACAAAGATTTGTTGTTGCTGTTGTTTTGCACAGAACAATAAATATGCTACCTTGCTGGATCTTTAGATTAGGTTTTCTTTACATCCTTAAACATAGTTCAAATCTATTGCCTTGTGTATGTGTCATCTTATCACCTTCAGCAAAGTTCTTCAGCATCAGCATTTTATGGACTACTAAAATACACCATGCAATATTTTGGAGTGTAAACCATTCCCAGACTTTCTGGCACTCAGGTTCCCAGTGATAAGTTCTTGACATGAACAGAAAGGATGAAGTAAAAAACCTCCAAGCCAACAGCAAATAAAGGTGGAGATATTCAGATAACTATATTATCTTTTCTAGAGAAATCACTGATTAAACAGTAACTAAGCTTAAGAACTGAGTCAAAAGTCATAGCTGAAATTTTTCTGGATTGTTTTTAAGAAAGCAGCATTTCAGATTCTTATGGAAAGAACATGAGCAAAATGAGGGGAACACTTTCAAACTTGGGGATGAGACACATTAGAATTCCAAAGAAGACACTGATCAGTATTAGCAATGAGATTTCATTTGCAGATCTCATGTAAAATTAATTTTCATAATTCTCTTAGCTCCTGTCTACATATACAGATTTTTTTTTCTCATTATCTACTTTATTACCATATTTGAATTCTTCTGTTCAATGTCTGGGAAGAAAAGATGAGGGATAGGCATTTTACTATGACTCAAAGAAAAATGTGCTCTCAAATCTGAAACCATTGGTCCCAAGCCCTGAAGAAGAGTTCTCTCTAAAAATGCTAGCATTTCACAAAAAAAGGGGACAAAGTATTAACTGTTCCATTGAATAATCAATTTGAGTGAAATTACTGCTAAAGTTATGTAGTTATGTTGGGATACAATATTTAAAGTGCTTCTTATGCAATGAGATTTTCCATTCAAAGCTCAAAATTCAGTTTGACACGTTCTCCTAATAGCATATTTAAAAGCCACAGATGGTGATAATGCCATCAGCAGTGACCCATTAGCTCCACATCAACAAGAAAATTCAGCACAGTCACTCCTACTAAATACACCTGAGTCCTTCCACTTAAGTATCAGGAAATGTCTGACTGCTTAGCTAGCAAGATTTAACAAGATTTAACAGCTCTAGGAAGTGTGGCTACAGGCTGTTGTCACATTCACTCTAGCTCATATTCATAATGTCTTCTGATCTATCTCTAGACTCATGATAGGCAAAGGGAAAAACCCCAACACACGGATTTTATTTTTCTGCCAGCTTTATAGCTAAAGAAGAAGAAACAGAATCTTAGAAATACATGCCACTACTTCATCAGTTTGGGCAGGCAAGGGGGAGAAAGGAGCCATGTGTAATCCATATCATATATAGGTTATATGAGTGAGATGCTTACCTTAAGAGGAATTTGAACATCTTTGACAAACCATCCCTGTCCCATTCTCTAGGGTAGCAATGTGTTATCAATGGGAAAACAGACTTCTAAGTAAGCTAAATACGAGCATGAGCATGGCTTCCTTCTGGCCGTCCTTTTATTTTTCACTTCACTGTGAAAGAGGTACATGAAATTGGAACAACTTGGCTGAAAGATGCTGTTTAAACACACATTTTCTCAGAGGGAAGTCACAAACAATTTCGTAGTATGGTCACATAATGTTTGCTATTTCTGAAAACATGTTAACTGCAGTTATTAAAAGAATAGGTAAGCCACAATCTGAACAATTGAAATCTCAGAAGTTTTGGAGACAAGGGTAAGGCAAAACAGCCGTAGTTTCCAAGAAGTTACATGGATTATCCACCTCTCTCTGAACCTCAATTATCACCAAAGTATACACAATTATATGCATATGTATATACTTGTGTGATATTCAAGATTCAAAATACAGGATGGAGGGAGGAAGGGAGAGAGTACCTGTTTGTTACGTTTAAATTTTTTCCCGATGGTCCTCAGCTAAATCACAGCAGAAGCAAATAAGTACAGGGAGGTAGACTGACAAGATGACAAATGTATTCATTGTCAGTATTTCAGAGTACTTAAATTTTATCCACATGAGTTTCTAACCTCATAAAAGAGTAAACCCAGAATGTTTTGTTATTGCTGCCTACAGTGGAGTTACACACAGGCATGAAGTTTCAAATCTTCAAAAATAAGTTGGACTTGGAAATTCCAGGTGAAACACTTTCATTGATAAAACTTCAGTTACTTACTACTCGATTTTGTTTTCACCTGAGCCCTATGTGATTACCCAGGAATCTAACAGGTTTTGAAAGCTCTAGCCCACCTGTATGATGTGACTGAAGAATATGTTTCTTCTCAGGAAGGTAAAAAAAGCAGGCACACACTGTAGGATGTATAAATATCTCTTAAAACTACATCCACTCCAGGTAATAATTTCAGTGACCCCAGAGAGCCACACAAAACCTCTGCTGGGAAAGTGAAGAGTGGACATCACAACCATAGAAATTAGCCAAAGCAGTAGAAGCAGAAAGGAAACAGATTTAGGTATTATTCAGCAACTTTACTTGGCAGCATCTGACGGCAGGCATTCCTGTGAACCCCAAATGGATTTTGAAAGTATCCACAATTGAATGTAAATGTTTCCTCCAGTGTGGCAACACTTGTCAACACAAAATGGTGCCAACTCGACATTTTTTTGTAGAAAAAGAATAAATTCCATTTTGTATGCAAATCTCAATGATTCTGGTGAAAAAGGCAGCACTGAGGCCACACCTGGAAACACTCTTCAAATGTCTGGTTTCAAGACCATCTAGCATTTCCCCTAATTTTTGAAATTTTGTCCTAGACACCATTGAAATTCCCAGTCAAATGAATATGCCCTTTCAGTGAATTAGGGGGAAAAACTCCAGCTTAATTATTTTCCCAGCTACCTGAGGAAAATAAGCACATTGTTCTGTATTTGGCCAGCCTTCAAGCTAGTCTTTCCTTGAATAAGATTTTAAAAATACTAAGCAGTTCTTCCAAAGAGAAGTTTTCTATCTGAGACAAAATACCACATCTTGATATGCCCTGAGAGCCTCAGAAAGCCAATATCCTTTACATAAAGTACTGTATAGATGAAGAAAAATATTTTCCACAAACTTATTATGTGTATAAGTGGCTTAGTGTGGAAGCTTTGTGGCCAAGCCTTGAGTAAATTAGATTCTCTTTTTTCATGCAATGCAATGCTGTTGATTCCCTTCAACATTTAGACTGCTACTGAGGGCAAAGCATGATACTGAGAGGGAGAGAGGGCTTTGCTGCTGCATGTGGGAGGAGGATTCCTGCCTTTGTCAAGCTGGCAGCCTTGCCTTTCAGCACACGCTCTGCACCGCTGACATTCAGCGGCTGCAGGAAGAGATAGATCATCTGAAGAAGCTGAGACAAATATTTGATTTGGATGATTATCCTGCAGGTGTCTCATCATCACCATGATGCTTGGAATTACTAATTATTTTCCTTCCATTTATGCATATCTTGCTGTGAATACATACATTATGTCATAGGTAATTCAGTTTATTTTGATCAATGTGACCCCTTGACCACTCTTTCAAGGAGAGCCCACTAATGGGGAATATTCTTTGCTGGAAGACAAGGAATGCCAGGGGTGATACTAACAGAAGAATTAGTTAATCTTCTTTCCTATCAGATCTTCCCCTCTAATGGAATACTACTTAAGTAATCATAATGGGGTATCTAACAGGTTTCCTCAGCCCATTTCAGTGAGCTTTACACCCACATGTGTCTAGCCTTATCAGCTCCTGAAGCTGTGAACAAACATAAATAAATCAGGTGCTAGCACAGGTATTATTATTTTTTAAAGCTGTTAAGAGGATGAAGGATTGTTTAATTGTCTGCATTCCTTGTCTGGACTGGATGGTATCAGATCTCAGCTGACCCTTCATAAAAGTCAAAGAGGATTCAATTTTGTGTATGGATAATGAAGGTAATTTTTCTTCACAATACTTGCCACCACAATCTGCTTTTCTTCTAGGTGACACTGGAGGTGGGATGGATACCTTAAAAAAATAACGCTTTAATGGTATTCAACCAGCTTACCATGTATGATTTATTGGATTGGTTTCTGCAAAACTAAGAAGGGAGTTTTGTTTATTTATGGAATGTCTGAGTGCAAATGGAGATAGAAAAGCAAACTTTTAACTTCTCAGCTCATTACAAAATCAAGTTAAATTTCAAATGACAGAAACAAATTGTGCCGAATCAGTCTTTTTCCCATTAGAAAACATACACTATTCCACTGGAGTGATGAAAGAGACAAGGTTTCACACTGACGGAAATTAAAATGTATTTTTACATTAATTCTTGATCTTTCCTAGGTAATATTCTGTTCTAGAAAGATACTTGTTCTTCTGCTTCTCAGTTCACAACGAAAACAGTTTTGATACTTCCTTCTCACAGGAAGGAAGCTGTGTTTTTTCAGTCGCTTCTGAAAGTTACGTTTGCGAGAATGCAATACTGTTCATGTTGCTCTGGGTGTCTCTACAAGTTTCACAGGCAGAACTTTTTTACAGAGTAGTGACACATTATATGATTATGCTTATGAGTATAATTAAGTGGTTACAATATAGACATATTACTGGTTTTCTAATGTCAGCAGCAGAAGTCTCTTTGCCAGGAATTGAAAGTGTTTCACTTTAGCAATTTAAAAAGTGCCATACAACCCAATTGGAGCAGACTTTACGTGTGCTCCAGTTGGGTTATTTGAGAGATATGAGGGTTACAAGATAAGCTGTGCCTTCCCAGCAGCCCATGTAATATCTAAAATTATATGCTTAGACAGCATACAAGAGTTTGTGTTCAATTTTTCATGAATATGGGCATGATATGGGCAAGAACATACATCTTTTGTAGGCCTCAGCAGAGTAAAAGCAGGCAACTTTTTTTTCCAAGCAGGCACCAAGTGTCAAGCAACATACAAGGGTGCTTGGGGCATGCCCTTCCCTATTTACAGGCTGCCATTGGTGTTCCCAGCTATTGCTCCCGCTGCTGTGAACCTGCAGCACTTCACTTTTTGTCACTGTCACCCTGTCAGAATGACTCCTGAAATGCTGCCTCTTCTGCTACCCTTGTGTTACTGTTCTTGCCAAGACAGCCAGAATGTGGCCAATGAAGAAGGCAGAGCAGCAGCAAGTCTGAATTGAAGTGTTGGGACTGTGTGTGTGTAAAAAAGGGATATTTCTGCAACAGAGGACAAGGAAAAGTCTAGCTAGCTACACAAAACTTCCTAAGGAAAAGGGACCAAGAACACAAGTTATCATGCCTCGCTGGAACTCAGCCTCCAGCCTCTGTTTCTCAGGCTGAATCTCTGATCAAAGATCTTGGGCCCTGCAGGGAAGAGGCAACATCATAGCTGTGAAACACAGCCTTAATGAAATAACTTGAAGGCTCTCTGCTGTACAGAAAAAAAAAATTAAATCGAGCAATGGCTTACCTTTCCATCTAGAGTAGGATGTTTAGCTGCTTCTGAAGCCTGGCAAATTTAGCAGCAGCTGCTGGAAACAGTTCAATTCGATGCTAAACAGAAATATTAAAGCTAGCATAGTTAAAAGGCAATAAATTCCTCGCTTAAGGTTATATTTAGATGCAAATCTGGCTTGAAAGGACACCCAGGACTAAAGCATATTTCTTGACTGAATCAAGAAAGGCAATCAATAATAGAAGTCAGTAGTAAGAAAAATGGCATATTGCCATTTGGAATAATGATTCAAGGTGGACATGGATCAGACTGAATTCCATCATTTTAAGCATGGAAATGTCCATTTGGTTAGGGAACTCCTCTTCAGAGACCGCAAGGTAGCTGACACAAGAAGGCAGATGTTTCCAGGATCAGTAGTGCAAAGTGACCACTATCAATTAATCAGTTTTATTGTATTGGATAGGTTTTAGACTGCTGAAATAGTTACATCCCAATACTCAGAAATATCTTCTTGCACACTGTTTAAGCAGCAGAGAGATTAGGAGCACAATAGGCGGTACAGACACAAGTCCTTACTCTTAGCAGGGACAGGTTTCTGGCAGCTTGACCTCTTCCTATCCTGTGCCAGGCCCTGGAGCAGGCAGTGTTAAGTAACGCTGCAAACAGCAAAAATACTGGAGCCATGGTCACTCCTGAGCAACCCTGGTCGCCAAGAGAGGCAAACCACTATTTCACCCTCTACTGAGGGGAATAAATAACCTACAGCTTCTTCTGTCCACCTCTGCCACGGCCACAGCTGCGTAATTTCCTTGGACACCTATCTGGGTGGCCCCAGCTGTACACAGCTCTCTGGGTATTGCCAAGACCCAGAAAGTAGATCTTGTCCAAATAGGATCTTCATAAGGATCACCTCATGTATCAAGGGCATGAGGAGAAGGAATTCCAGACCATGGCTAGTGAGGGTTTAGAGTAGGTTTGGGTATTCTTCTATGCTCTCATTCTAGGAAGGCAGCTTTAATTTCTCCAGTACATTCTAAGCAATCTTCCTTCTGTTTAATTTCTTTCAGGCTAGCCAAAAAATCCTTTGGAACTGCTTTTCTCAAGTCTCCAACTATCAAGCTGGTAATATGTATATATACACCTCCCCCACTATATATTCTATATATGTATTACATGTACCCCCACATCAACAAGGAAACAAAAGTAGAAAGATACTGAAGTTACTGGTGCCCTATTGTGGCTGTTTAAAGACAGCAGTAGGATGCACACAGGTCTGGTTATAAGAGCTGTAATTCTTCACTCTCTAAGAAGTGCAAGAAAACCTGTATGTTAAGTATGAAATAATTAATTTTCTTTCTAAATCAGAACCTCCAGCTTGAAGTGTCATTTTACTTCATATCAAACCGAACATAAACTAGACTTAAGAGAAAAGGGTGAGATTTAATAAAATTAGACAATAGGTGTTAAAACAAACACATTGGCACCAACCCAAAATAAATAATTTAGAATTCAGAACCATTCAGAAGTCTAATAACTATGCAGAAAAAGATAGAAGTATTTAAAAATTAGGGCTTATTGAAAAGTGAAAATTAATTTGAGATAGAGAAAAAAATGAAATTTTGGGTGGTTTTAATTTTTATTTCTCAAAATCTGATGCTTTTTACTACATTCCATGTTAAGAATTTTATGGAAGTTTAGAAGTATAGAAGTTTTACTAACAAGAAGGTTTCATAAGTAATTTGTTGGTAAAATTTTTATAAAGAAGGAAAACTCATAAATTATAATAATTTCAAAACTTCTTGCAATAACAGAAACTGATTCCAAAGCATTTTCAGAGTCTGCAAATTTGGCCTAACATATTTTCTTGTGAGGGAAATTAATTTAAAATAGAAGAGGCCAAAGAACAAAATAAAACCAGGGAGAGACCTGATATATATATATATATATATGTATGTATGTATAAAGGCAGAATGAGATTTTTTAATTCATGGATGATGAAGTCAGAGGCACACTGAACAATTTAGAGAAAGTAAATCATCAGCTCAGATTTATGTTTTCAAATACCATGAGAGTGGGAGAGAACAGAAAGCAACCAAATTTCAGAAAGACCTTTGGTGTATAATTAATTTGTGGAATACATCACTACAATATCTCATCAAGGTCTGGAGTATGGCTAGTTAAATGGCTAATAAGCAAAGCCAGAAGTTGCATGGAGTATAAACATATTCTTACAAAGACATAAATTTCATGTCAGCTACATCTTTTTTATTTTTTATTAGTTATTGCCAAAGAGTATACAGGGTGTTGGAAATAGGGAAATAACAATGTACTGTTCTTCAGTGAAAATGCCATTTTCTTTCCTTTTATATATTTTGTTTGTTGAGATCTAAATAAAATTATCTTCTGACCTGAAGAAAGACATTTCACATGCTTTTTTCATCTATTTTTAATAAAGCAATGCTATGTAAATGAAAAGAGAGAGACAGTCACTGTTCCACTGAAACCCTGGAGAAGGAGAGAAAATTATGATAGTAGTGGGTTTTGATGAAGAAGTTATTCTGGCTGCCATCTGAGGAGAAAGGAGGTGAGAAGGACCCACCAGTTAAACTCCACATGGTAATTCTGTCTGCCTGCATCCCACAACATACTGCCTTCATAGTGGGGGTGGAATTAAGAGCTACCAGTCCCTCCTACCTCCTGTAAATTTGGTATTTTTGGACCATCATGCATCTCTCATATCCAATCAATTAATTTTAGTGATACAGCCTAATCTCTTCTCATAGAGCCAAATGGCAGCTTTAGTCAAGGGTCATGCTGGGACTGAGAGGGCCAGCACACCCATGGATAATGGGGCAGGCAGAGTTCCTAGTTGCCCTTCCTTCCCTCTGTTAGGGTCTAGGGTCAATGGTGTCTTCTTGGACCTTCACCATAGAGCTTTTGAATGGCCAAAGTTGGTAGGAGAGGGTGAACATCCTTCTCCAGAAGAAACGAAGAGAAGAAATAAGCCTTCAAGGTTTTGCAATTTCTTTGGTGTGAATTTGAGAACCCCAAACATTTAGGGTTTAATTTTTTAATTTCATCCAAAGGTGAGACTGGCATGTCTGTCCAGCTTTGTCTCTCTTTTCTGGGAACATTTGGAGAGACAGCAGACATATCCAGAGTGTCACCACCTGTCACAGCTAGCAATTGCTTTGCTAGCAGAAGGCAACTCATCATCACCAGCCCAGGTCTTTCCCCTCTGTGCCACACGTGCTGGATGCAACAGTGCTGTGGTGGCAAGGAAGAGCTCCCAGTGAGGCTGCCCCAGGAGATTTCAGAGTCTGTGGTGGTCTCTTGTCCCCCAGCTGCTAGGCAGTGCTTTGTTTGACCTCCAGATGCCAAGAAAATGTTTGTGCTTGCAGAGCAGATGTAATCCTGAATGGAAGAATAGGGTGGCCCCAATGGGTATTCCAATGGGAGAGAGTCCAGCACTGCACAAAATGAAGCCCAGGAGCATGCTGGAGGAGTAAAGTGCCCTGTCTGGGCATCCAGAACCCATGACAAAGCAGGCATTTGGGGTCCAGGTTTCCTTCTCTCAGAACCACAACTAAAGTGGGGGCAGAGAGAAGGGACAATTGAGGTCCCTGTGAAACAGCAGTGGGCAGACAGAGACACCTGGAAGTGTGTCCGCAAGCATGCCATTGGGGGAGCAGGCTGGCTGCCGGTGCAGCACTTATCAAAGACCTGAAATCAAAGGCAAAAAACCCACATGAACAAGCAGAAGACCTAATTATAGTTTTCTAATATAAAAGCAGCAGAAAGGGTCAGGTCACACAGAGCTTGGAGAACTATTGCTCTTGTGCTCAGTGGCAGGTACCCCTGTTTTTCTGTGCTCTCTCTATGCCTATTGCTTTAATAGTAGATGGGAAAGGCAGTGCAGGAAAGTCAATCTTCTCTCCCTCTCAATCATCTCCATTACTCTTTGTTGGATATAAGGGGAACAGCAAGAGTTAACAAGGTGTGTGTGTGTGGTGTGGGGAGGATGGAATTTAAATGAAATGTGGAAATAGAGGGGTGCTGGCATAGCACATAATTCAAAAGCAACTTGTTTCACCGAAGGACTGTTTGCAAGGTCCAGCCATGCTAACAACAGCCTTCCTTCAAGTCCACATTTTAGTGGGGAGAAAAGGGGCAGCCTGCTGCCCTCAGGGAGGGTGGGTGATGGAGGGGTGGGCGATGATGATGGGGGCTGAGTAAAGAGAGGCAGAGAGGCAGGCAAGGGAAGGAGGGAGAGAGGGAGGCAGGCGAGGGAAGGAAGGAGAGCAAAGGGGGAGGAAAAAAAGAGAGTGCAAATCCAAATGTCGATTTGTAGACACAGTGAGGAGAGCCTGCTGGCTGACAGGCTGATTTATTGGATTCTTCCAGTTAATCACTGCCGGCCTGTGGCCAAACGGATCTCCAGCAAAGCTGAAAGGCAGCTGAGGGAAACAGGCTTATAAGCATAAAGCCGCATAATGGTGTTCAATGAAGTGTGAGACTTTTAGTTCAGTCTCAGTGAGCCGGCCGCATTGCCGGAATGTCAAAGAGGGATTGTGGGTGGAAAAATTATGGATTTAAACTGCTAGCTGTAAATGAGGTCAATATGTCTGGTTCATAAACAGTCCGAGGCTATTCCAAGAATGCAGTGAGGGGGAAAATTAGCGTGAAGCCAACACTGTAGACAAACCTCATTGAGATATAATTGCAGCTATAAATACAAGTGAAAAGCTTACTGAGTGCAATAAAATATAGACACGGTTTTTTATCTCACTCCCCCCCCATATTTCCTTCTTTCAATCTATGCATTTGTTAAGTGTTGTGCATCTATAATATTCCCCCCCTCCTCCCTCTCCTTTTCCCTCTGACACCCAGTGTTGAAATTAATTGAGTGTTCTTGATCTCCTATTCCATTTTATTCAGGCAAGATTGGAAAAAATCAAAAGAGCACATCTAAAGCATTTTCTTCCCTTTTGCTTTTCTATTTGAATCAGGTTGAAATGTGTTAAAAAAAAAAAAAGACATTGCGACTTTTTTATATCTTAAAAAAATGCAGTAAAATGTCTTTTTAAACTAATACATCTGTTAGATCATTTGAATCTCAATTTAATGAGGTGACATCAAAGGCAAGTATTGGATCCTATGGAGAGTCTCTTTCACAAGATACCTGGTCTTTCCTCATGAAACATTGACTTTAAATTAATGTGATGTTTCAGATTTTCTTCTTTTCTTTTTTTTTTTTTTTGCCCTGTAGGTCTTTTATTACTGTATGGTGGGGGGAGGAAGCAGCACCAAAGGACAGGAGGACAGACACTGAGCAATATGCCTTACCCAGTTTAAAACTGATACAGTAATAAATTGAATGCTAATGGCTATGGTCAGGCTGTTTTTTCCCCTAAGCCAATTGATTTAAATGGCAGTAATTTGGCTAGCAAGGCTAGTCCTGTTTAAATTAAACCCATTAATATAATAGCACCAGTCTTGAATTAAATCCATCTGTAGCAGAGCCTCCACCAGTCACTGGTTTAATAACTGTCCAGGGATGTCCTGAGAACACCCACATTCATACAAACACGAATAAGAGATTAAAATCAGGATCTAGAAAACCTCCTGTTTCACTAGGTTGTAAGAAGCAGACGTCTGTTATAGTCAGGGACAGGAAAACCACAAACCTTTATTCTTCTTCTAGAAGCACAATCTGCAACTTCTTTATGTATGTTTTCATAAACTCCTGCCCCTCCCACTCCTTTTCCTCAGCTTGGCAATTACATTTAAATTTGTTTGCCTGATGATCTATACACATGTTGACCAATGTAAAAAGTTTCAAAAAACACTATGTGGAGCAACAGGCTCAAAAAGGACATTGAAATGTGCCTGAGGATTAGCATCCGATACAGAAAGCTTATTCTTGGCAGAGGCCTTCACAATATGGTTAGGATTGATCTTTTGACTTCCTCCCCTATTGTTCTTGATTCCCATTGTGGCAGGCTGCTATGTATTATGAGGCAATTTCTCTCCTTACTTGAAAGACTATGCAGGATTTTCCTCAGACGTATTTAATGTCAAGCCTTGCCTGTGGGAACTAAAGGATGCAAGTCTTCCATTTTAAAGTAAGCATCTTTGTGCTTCAGTCTCACCTTTGTGAGATCAATAGCACCTTCAAAGTAGTTCTTCTTTTGAAAACCTCCTTATAGTTTCCCTCCTTAACAGGCAACTCCACTGTATCAGAAAGACTGAGTTTATTCTATATTTTGCTTGGTTATGTCCCACTGACTTACTTATGCCTGTTTTAAATTATGATTCATCATGTTGGACATCTGTCAGCTTCAGGTGAAGTTTTTTGCTTCACTGGATGGATATTAGTGTTGAGAGTCGCATGTAATAAATATTACTTTTTTGTCTGAATTTAGGTTTGCACTTCGCAGTGGAGAGAATGAATGCTGTTTATGATTAAATCACATCAGATATAGTCTTTATCCTTTTGTGTATATAGCTGAATCCAGATCTTATAATGCACATCGAGTTTTCATAATTTTTCACAATTCCCTGCCTCAGCATCTCTGTACAGAGAGCAAAAATATAAGACTGTTTCATGATGGTCTGTGCCAAATGATCCTCCAGTAGTTCTGCCCCACATGCATGTAGCATGTGGGGCATCTAGAACCACATGCTACTCTGAACTGAAAAGAATGAACAGTACATCCTCAGCTTTTTCCTAGACAGTACTCATAAAGTTGCCTCAATTTGAGGTTGCCTGATATTTTTCGTTAAAGGTCCCTGCTTTCAGTCACTTACCACTTTATTTAAGTGAACAGAAAATTTCTGTGTCTGTGGACACTTATGGACAGTAAAAGATGGTGAGGTCTAGAGGTTTTGCCCTTTTTTTTGCTGTATTTTTTGGGAGCATAAAGCTCCCAAAATTTTACTTTGTCCAAGCTACAAAAAGCTGTGGGAATACCATTAGTCATATGCTTAGGTCACACAACTTTTGCATATGTAAAGTGTTCAAAGATATAGCACATGAAAAATACTGTGAGCAAGAGGGACAAATTTTTAAGTGTTTAGCAAGCTTGGTCTGTTCATGCTCTCCTTGACCATAACAGTGTGAATGCAAAGCTGTGATAATACTTCAGCATTCCAAAAATTCAAGTTTAATATGCACAAATCAGAGGCAGAATTTATTAACTTGGGTTCAGTCTTGAGATACTCCATATTTAAAATTTCCAGTCTATTCAGTTTGTGCAGAGCAAGCTGTATCTTTGAGAAGCAGACCATGAGGACATGGCCTTAGACTGTTACCTTAAAGAAGAAAGGACAATTTAATAAATTGAACAAAAAATAATTGAATTCAACATATAATCTTATCCCAGAATGATCACAGAAATAAATGCTTCCACAGAACTTTATGAGTCATCCATCAGTCTACAATGCAGGACTCCTCAGTCAGCTCAGAAATCTTTCTATCCCACAGCAAAGCAGTTCTTAAAGAAATCACCTCAGTCAACATCGAGGCATACATTTCCAGACCCATTTCCATTGGAAAGTCAATGTGACTTTTCAGGTCCTTAGAAGAAGGAATTGTATATAAGTGAGAGTTTGGAATTAAGAGCAACCACAACTGGCTGTAGCTCTTTTGCTTTGGCTGATTCCTTTTATGTCATCTGCTCTTAAACTTCAGTAGCTAGATCTAGACTAAGAAACTGAGGGTTTAATAGACCCTTTGAACACTGTCAGCAAGTCATAGGTATGTATCCGAATAATAATTTAGGACAAAAAAGGCAGATGGCGTTTGGATGGAGCCAGGAAATACATCTGGTCCATGTCCACAAGTCACTGCTATACCCCTCAGTTTTATTTAAGTTAACATAGAAATGCTGAAAACAACCAAATGATGGCATTTTGCAGAAACTGATGATCATTCCACAATCAATCACTACCAAAAACAGATATCAGAACACGCAACATTCAGTGGAATTTGCGACTTGTTTCTATTAAGGATACGTGATCTTGTAATATAAAGAAAAATGTGTGATTTTATTACTTACTGAGTTATAAATTGTCTCATTTTTTAAAGCCTTCTGTATGTTACACTTTCAGCAAATAAATAATATTATCTGTAGGAGATGTGAATTATCCTCAATGTAAGGCAAGACATTTTGTGATAGACCTTTTCTGTAAAATTTGATTTTTAGTTTTTGAATTTGTTTTGAGAGTGGGTGAAGAACAGTGATCTTCAGTATTGGTAACCCCTTGCATAAAAAGAAAATGAAAATGACATCCAATGCATTTCCTTCTTACAGAAATTTTGAAAATTTTCCATTGTTTTCTAAAATTTACTGGATTTTGGTTTGAAAGCCTAATTGTCGACAGAGACCACGGTGGTTTGAGAGAGTTTGTTTAAGAACACAAAAATATGTAATTCAAAAACATTTCAGTCAAACTAATGAAGAGAGGAAAATTATTAAGCAGCACACAGAAACATCCAGGGCAAAAAGACATGAATCAAACTCTTTTATTTGAACCCTTTCCTCTTCTTGACTTTCCCAAATCTGAGACCAAAGAGAATAATTATATTGCTAATAGAAATCTTTTTTAAATAAAGGTACAGTAATTTTTCTTTGATTGAAAAGGTCCTCTTTTTTTTGCCATTTTCCTGATATCTGAAGTCCCAGTGCCTGCATCCTGTGGTCATTCTAAGCAGAGCAGTCAACACAACATTCCCACTTTCCGTCCCGTTTTACAAGACATCAATGCATTTGGAAGACTATCCTATCAAATATCTGTTATATTCCTGTGTCCTGAATAAGTTTAATATTTTATAGAGAAATTAAAAACAAGACAGCAACCCACCTCAAGAACGCAATTGTAATACCCATGGACTCTTCTCTTTAAAGTGAATTTAGTGCACATGAAATGGACTAGATTGACAGGAAACAAGAACAGAGAACAGCTTTATTTCTATGCAAAGAGTATGGGCTTGGTTTTGGAAAGTCCCCTGTCACACAGAGTTTTAACTCACAAGAAATTACCAAAAGAGGAAATGATGAATTCTTTCAAATGCTAGCCAGGGTTATAGTTACCAAAAAAAATTAGGCACAGGGAAAAAAAAAAGAGAGATTCACGATGCTATTGTCATTTTACTTTCAATTTATCAGCGATTGTGTCATGAAATGAAGCAATATAAATGATAATAATGCATTGTTATGACTCTGTGTGTCATTTGCATTACGTGACATTCTGAATTTTTCAATTTGAGTGTTTAGAACAGAAATTGTTGCCTTTGTTCCTGTATTGGCAACTACCTGCTGGCTGAGTTCCCTGTAAAAACACATGTTCTGGCCTATCTTCTGTTAAAATTTTTAATTCATTTACCATAAATGGTGACCTCAGGCCTATATAATTATGGGTAGGTAGCCACACATTAAGACCTATACATGAACATACTGTGTAGTCCATGTATACCTGAAGGTCCACAGATGAACCAGTACTATACACATTAATATATTCTGCATTGTATGTGTTCATAAATATGGGGTTTCTGATGGCAGGAAGGACAGCATACTTCATTTTCATGAGTTAGGAATGACTGTATAACTCACAGGTGGCAGAGCAAAGCAAAGCCACTAATGGATTCTGTACAGTCATCCCCACTGGATGAAAATAAAATTCCATTACACTGTCCACCATCACATATTATATTTATACCATATCAGAGACTTATGTCTATAGAGTAACTAAACTTTTCATTACCCTTTGCTGAAGAAATTAATATCATTGAAGAAATATAAAGACATATTGCTGGGTTTTATTTCCCACTGACAGCATCTAAATATGTATTTCAAACAAGTAAACACACACATACACCCCCATTAATAATGTGGTGTTTTTCCTAGTCTGTTTCTGAGAGCTACTGCAATGAGTTCTTCTGTCCCCTGGATATGATGGAATTTCTGCTCCTTAGATTTATACATCAGGGGTTTTACATCTTTTCAGTCTCTGAATGTGATCCTGGATTTGTTATGTGTAAGAATAACTCCCTAAAAAACAACACATGCAATCAGCTTACAGTGAAACAGAATTAGGCCTTTTTCCCTGATTTAGCTGTAGAGGCATAATTACCACCTTTACCAATAAAGGACAGCAATAGGTAACAGCAACAACTAAGATGAGACACCTACATCATCTAGGAATAGGTCTTTGTTATTGCTGGATAGAAATTGTCATGAATGCAATACAAAAAGCAATCAAAGCAAATTAAAAAAACCATCTCTAGGTGATGTTTTTGAACAAGAGTATGCAATAAATTTTATATAGGAAAATATTTGCATATACAAGAAAAAATTAAACTTCATCACTATAAAGCTCTACTCTCAGTGCTCTTCTGCAGTTGTCCTTCTAAATTGACTGTACTACCACCCACATCAGAAACAAAGCAAAAACAGAAGCTCCATTTCCATTTCTAAACCTATTTCATCTCACTCTGACAACCTAAATTTCCTTCCTTTTAAAAAAAAATGCTTAGCTTCCTTTAGACACTAGTGAGCATTCTAAAAGTGTCATTAACCTGCCTAAGATTTTAGGGACTCTGGGTAGTATATCAAACAGGTTTTTTTCCAACTCTTACATTTGAAAAGGAACTTAATGATAAATAAAGAAGTGGGACAGAAGCTCCGGTCCTGTTCAAAGAAGTCAAAGAGCAGCTTTTACCAAGTCACTTTTTTTTTTTTTTTTGAAACCTGAGAAGAAAAGTAAAGAAGCCAGCTCTCTGAAACATCATTTTCCACACTGTCTTCAAAAATTTTTTCAATTTAAAGGCTTATATTAAATTTAGAGGTCTAAGTGTTTGTAGCCAAAAAGACAATACACAGTCCTGAAAGTCACAGAACTGGACAGCATAGCGTAGTAGGATAAATAGCAAGCTTTTAAAGTCTTACCAGGAAAGGGTATCTCACAGTAACTAATCGCTTTCAAATCAGATAATTACTCTGATGAAACAACTATTGAATTGCTGCCTATTTTTATTGAAAGGATGCTCTCCAGCTTTCTGAAACACTGGCTAGACAGCTTTTTTAGTTAGTCATTTTATTTATGTTCTGCTCATACAATAAGGTGCCCACAATTATATTGACTTCTGGAGGTTGCTCAGTATTAATTTACATCAACATAAAAGAGAACAAAACATTTCTTTTCTCTACAGAAAAGTTTTGGACAACATGGAGAACATTTTAACTTGCATAGGGGAATAAGACAGCATTTAACCTGGATAATAATTGGCTCACCAGCATGGGAAGACACAGAATACTACTTTGAATTTTTCTTTTTATGCATAAATGTGTCTATATATATAATCCTATATTCCCCTCAGGAAACAATTGTTCTTTGCAATTTGTCACTTCTTATATACTAAAAAACCTCAAAAAAACAAACAAAAAAAAGCATGCTGCACAGAAGTGTGTATGGAATATTATGTTCTGCTGAACAATACTCTAAGATCTGATGCCGCACTTTATGGCAAGATTTTCTGAGGCAAAATTGAAATAATATTGCAACTACAGAAGTTCTAGTGGCAGCATTTGCCTCGATTCTACAGAGGTTCAGTGACACAGACAGGTTGGTTCGCTGGCTTCTTGTCTAACAGAAACAAAAAGTAACTTTCAGCATTCCAAAATATTCATGTGGAGGAAAGAAGTTTGGCATAAAAAATTTATCCTTAATCCTTCTTCTTCTTGACCTTACTTCTTTTTTATCTTTTGCTCTTTTTTGTCAAGAAGTGATTTAGTTTGCAGAAATAGACTGGTTTAATAAAACTGGTCTTCTCCTTCTACTAAAAGTTTACCTGCGAGAGCCCCAAACATAATAAAATCAGATTAGGAAGGCAATCTTATTTACTTGTAATAAATCAGATCTTGCAGACATCAGTTAAGTCTCCCTTTCTGCACTGAGACAATATCATGCATGCATACATCAGTACCAGAGGTGTCAGAAATATATTTCATAAGTTCAGAAAAATTGCATACACACTTGCAGCACCATTATAAGCAGTGAATTTGTAACATGAACATTATGATGTATAAAGTGGCTTTGTTCCTACATTTAATAAATACTACATGTCAAGTCCACAAACATAATGGAATTTGCTGGTGATCTACCATTAGATGTAGTATATTGTTTTCAGGAAGAGAAGTTTTCCACACTTTATCAACAGTATCCAGTTTTAAGAAACCATCTTCTTTCTCTCCTCTGAATGCAGAAGATTCTTTAGACTAGAGAAATGAAATAAAATCCCAGCCAGTGGTATACGCTATTAAGTTGAATGAAGTCAGTGCAAGACATTTCCGGTTGCAGACAAAATGTTTCTTTCAGACTATCCCTGCAGAATATATGCCTTTATTATCCTAATATTGGTATAGGTTAGGGTGCTGAAGAGGTCATACCTAAGGTATGTTCTCCCAGCCCAGCATAAGAGCTGTGGTATAACATTCATGCCAAGGTATTTTCAGGTGTTTTCTGACCTTGCAAAGTTCATTGACACATCACAGATATTTTCAGTCCAAGTAACAGAGCAGCACAGCACCTTTTTTTCCCTTTTGTTTCTTTCAGAAATTGATAAACTAAGAAGACTTGGACTGTAAACCTCTGTTGACATACATTTAGAGAAAGAGTACCTTTATACTGTTCACATCAGTACTGCCTATTACAAATATTTTACTAGTAGTCCCGGTTCTGGCCAGGACAGAGACAGGGTTAATTTTTGCAGTAGCCAGGAGGAGGCATGGCTAGAACCTGGAGATAATTCTATACTATCTCATGTCATTTTCCATGAATGTGACGGGGGGTCTCTTCCAGCCCAGTAAGCATGGCAGAGGATGCAGTCAGGTAGCACTGATTCCCTCCATTATTGATATTGTAACCATTACTGTTCATTTTCTTATTTCTTTGCTGTTTTCCAGTAATTTGTTTTTATCTCAACTTGTGCCTTTGTGCCTCCCATTCTCCTCTCCATCCTGCCACAGGGGGATGTAGATGGGGGAGTGAGTGAGCAGATCATGATTTGGACTGTTTCATCGGGAACACTAAATTGGGGCATATCATTCCTAAACCATGACAGAAGGCAAATCGCAGTATTTGAATATCAAGCTGACAAACATCTTGAATATTGAACCATGGAAACTTTCCTTGAACTGTGAGGTAGAAGATTTTTCACATGCACACGTAAAAAAAAAAATCTCTGTAGACCTTAATCCTACCAGATGACCTGAGCCCTAATATTTACTAAGACAAAAGGAGACTGTCAACAGCTGAAACCTAAAGTTTTGCTGGGTTTATAATGGGAATAAAGAAGTAGTATGGTATTTTCCTCCTTGGAAGTGCTGATTTGCCTTTTCTTAATAAGACAATTCATAGTTTTGTAAAGTTTATTCAATGTTGTCTCTTAAGCAAGTTTACTCTGTAGTGTTTGTGTGTTTCCCAGCAGAGCTCATAAGATCAAATTTAATCAGTAGAGGTTTGCATTGGCAACAACTTCTCATTCTGTTTTTGTTTCCCTTCTCCATTTGAAACTGCCTAAGGGTATGTACAGCTCTATTCTCTAACTAAATACATATATATGTATATTTTTTTCACTGAGCTACATTAAAGCAATCCATTATTTAAAAGAATTGATAAACTTTATTCCTAGAAAGACACTATCCCTAAACCTCACTTGCTCTAGTTAAAGCCAGGTCTCGTTTCCACAGGTATTTGTTTAAGGCAACATTTGGCAATCTACATTCCTTGTCCACTGCTCAGCTGTCTTTGAAGCCACCATTCCTTCTCCAGTACCCCTTCAGTTTCCCTTCTCCAGTACCCCTTATAAGCCCCAACACAATATTTGCACAGTGTAGCGGGTTCAGTTTGTAACCGGGCAGAAACACCAATTTAGTGTAGTGGTTTGGTCCAAAATACTCATTACTATTTACCTTCTGTGAGATAAGAATTAGGGAAACGCAAAGCAGGCACCAAACTTGAAAGAATATAATGGAGTTTATTAACAGACCTAAAAGAAGAAAAAAAAAATCATACCACACCTTCAGAACACTTCTCCTCCCCCCCTGCCTTTCTCCCTTCTCCCACTGACAATGTAAAAAGACAACCCTTGAGATGTTCAGTCTGTTTACCACTTCCATAATAACCTTGTTCAGTCCATTTAGGAAGAGGAGTCTCTCTTGCCCATGCTATGAAAACATTATCACAACGAGACAGCTGCCCGGGTTGGTTCTCTGCTCACATGTGAGTCCCTTCCCCCGACTTGCAGCTTTTCCCACAACTGCTTTCAAGGGTCCACTCTTGAATTACTGGGGTTCAATTTTAAGGTTGAGCCGTTCAGAAATAACAGTTCTCTTCACCCATTTCTGGGAGCATTTCATCTCTAAGAACAGAGGCCTCCTCCTTCCCTGGGAGCAAAGGGTCTTCCTCATCTTCATCTCTAGGACTATCTCTGGAAGCATCTCTAGGAACTGAGGTTTTCTCCTTTTCCATTTGGAGCAAAAGTCCTCATCGCTTCCATCTCTCCCTATTCAAACTTCTCATGAAATTACAGCTGCGTCAGCATCTGCCTATCTCAGCGCAGGTGCTTTTGCTCACACGTACAAGTTGAACGCTCCACCCCCCTGCCTTCATGAAATTACAACAGGTACTCTGGTACATCATAGCTCTACAACAGAATTTCAGCTTTAAGCATCTCCTCTTTCTTCTCCCTCAGGTTTTCAGCTCTTCACAGCACTAAAAGGGTTAATCTCACCTAGGCCTTGCAGCTGGAATTTCACTTATCGCTGTTGGTCACATGATCTTTGCTGGACAGCAGGGCAGCTTCAGCTGAATCTTGGCCGCACTGGAGAGGGGGAGCCGGGCTGCTCCGGCTGCACAGAGCAGGGCGGGGGGGTGGGGGAGGGAGGGGGGGGGGGAGGTGTTCTCTGGGTGGAACAGGGCCCACTGGCTCCAGGATGGCCGTGGCCTGGCCCGGACTGACCCGAGCAGGGCCTGGCCTGGGCCAGGCCTGCCGGCCCCAGCATGGGGCCCGCAGCCACCTGTCCCAGCACTGGAAACAAGACAGAGCTGTAGGGGGGGTTCTCTATTCTTAAGTGTGGATCACAGAGGCGGTCACAACTTTAAGTGGCTTAAAGAATTGTCCATATTCTAACTGGCCAGCTGATAGGTTCTGTTAGGTCACAGAGGAAGCTGTAAGCATCCCTTTGCAAGAACATCACTTCCGGGACTATGCTTTGCTAACCCATGACACACAGTCTGATAAAGGGAAGAAAACATGAATTCAGGTGACCTTGAGAAATTTCTAGTATTTGGCTGATCATTTTCTCAGCTAGATACACTATTCTGGCATAAATGAGACAGGGAGGAGAAGGGGAGCTACCTGTATTGTACTTGTCACTGACAGGAGTGCCCAGGAAACCTCTCGCCACACATAAACTTCACTATCTGAATCAGGCAAACATGAAAGAACATGCCACTGTGGTAACTACAGTTCTCATTTATGTTGTGAGTTCGAGTACAATGCAAAAAGAGACAAAACACATGAAAGTGCCCCAGCTTCTGTTTTGAGGCACACAGCAGATCACATCCTTACCACTTTAAAAAGGCAAAAAAAAATGTAGGAACAATGAAAATAAAATACAGGCTTAAATATTATCTCAGATCTACTTTTCTTTGTTCATAAGCACTAATAAATTTCACAGCACTACTGTGAAGAATTATACTGCTAGAACTATGTACAATATTTTAGGCAAAATTTGGGGGGGGGGCAGGGTTGGTAAAAGTTCAAATTGCAAAAGACAAACATTCCACTGAGAGACATTGAAAAATTAACTCCATTATTTCTTAAAAGCCTAGTATTTTTGTCCTTACTAAGAGTGATATAAGCAATATTTTAAAAAGAACTTTCAAATTCTAACTTATTTTTTAGTATTTCATTTAACTTTATAGGGTATATTTAAATGTTAAAAATCTACCTGAAACTTCTAAAGAAGCATTTTAAGATCTTTTTGATCTACATTTCTAACTCTTTAACTTGTTGGAAATATGATCTAATTACAGATCACAGAATATTCTGAGATGAAAAGGACCCAAAGGACCACCAAGTTCAACTCATATGTGAATGGCCCATAAGGGGATTGAACCCGTGACCTGGGTGTTATTAGCACCATGCTCTAACCAACTAAGCTAGAGTACTAAAGATGTTGTTATTATTATTACCATATGGATTTTACAAATGAAAAATCAATATTCATGGAGAACAGAGCCAAAATGACTGAAGTGTCCATCAGTATGGTGTAACCAACCCAAAACAGAGCTTTTTCAAAATAATGGTTCCTTCAATTTCAGTTGCAGATGTGAGTGCTCAGCATTTCTAGGAATCAAGATCTAGAAATCTCTCCTCTCCTCTCCTCTCCTCTCCTCTCCTCTCCTCTCC
>NW_024581117.1:6551210-6625168 GCF_017639235.1 Corvus kubaryi
CCTCTCCTCTCCTCTCCTCTCCTCGCCTCGCCTCGCCTCGCCTCGCCTCGCCTCGCCTCGCCTCTCCTCTCCTCTCCTCTCCTCTCCTCTCCTCTCCTCTCCTCTCCTCTTCTCTCTTCTCCTCTCCTCTCCACCTTCTACATGAAGTCATCTCTCATACAAATTCTGGTTTATACTCAGAAGCACTAAGAAGTAATGCATGTGTCCTTTCAGAGGAAAAATGTTTTAGAGCTGTTACAGGCATACAGGACATGAAGAAAATGAACTGACAACAAAGAAGAACTTAGTAGTTTCATTTTGGTAATCCAACAGGTACCCAGAGAAAAGGAGTAAGCAAGAACAACTACGGCATGAAGAAAGTTTGCATGAAAGTCCTCTGAATATTAAGACATTTAGTCTTGCAGTAAAATGGGTGCACTACGGATTTTTTTTTTCATTATGAAGAATTGCCTATTTGCAGCACTTGCCTGGAAAAAGTTCTTTGTCATCTTACAAGATCCAATGACTCCCACTCCTTCTGAGTCATGATATTACTCTCTAGACTGACTGAATTTAGTAAAGATTTTAGAGGAATACTCACATTACATGCTGTGAGACAGTTAAGAAGAGAGTTGCTTGTCTACCTCACTCTCCTTGAAGCTGCATTTCCACTTGAACTAGTTGTTGAAGCTTGATGGTGGATGCTGGTGGAATGGAGTTTCTCTAGCCTGCTTCTGGGACCCAAGCAGTTTGTGCAGTCATGTCACATTCAGGTCATATACGAAATTCTGTTCTCAAAGCCCCTGTTGTGGAAAGGTTCTATTTTACCCAGTCTCACATATGTACAATATTCATATTTTAAAGTCATCCAAATCCCCAAATGTACTTCAAAAATTTTCAAAAGAGCTCTACCAATTTTTCTGGCAGGCTAATGATTCAAAGGGGATGACAAAATAATAATGTTATATGTTTACAAAGCCTTGTCTCCATGGACAGATAGTTTATCATTTTTAGCAGCAGTTCATTGTTCATTCCAATTGAATGTCATGTATATCTAACCAGAAAAAGGCAAAAATGTTGCCCAAAAGTTCCCACTGTTCTTTCTGGAAGCAAAGCTCCTTTTCAAATTGCATTCATCATGAACTCCAAGAACACAAATACTTGCCACCTAGCCAAAATCAACTCAAAAAATCAAAATTTGGCATATTATAAAATGAAAGGAAAGGCCTGGAGTAGTTTCCCATCAACATTGTTGTGGTTTAACTCCAGCCAGCAGCCAAACCCCACGCAGCTGCTCACTTACTCCTTCGTCAACAGGATGGGGGAGAGAATTGGAAGGGTAAAACTTGAAAACTCCTAGGTTGGGATAAAAACAGTTTATTGGGGAAAGCAAAAGCCCCACATACAAGCGAAGTAAAACAAGGAATTCACTCACTGCTTCCCATGGGCAGGCAGGTGTTCAGCCATCTCCAGGAGAGGAGGGCCCCATCACACCTAACAGTGTCTCGGGAAGACAAACGCTATCACTCCAAAAGTCTACCCCTTCCTCCTTCATTCCCCAGCTTTCTCTACTGAGCACGATGTCTTATTATATGGAATATCCCTTTGGTCTGTTGAGGTGACGCATCTTGGCTATGTTTCCTGCCAACCTCTCATACACCCCCCAGCTTCCTCATCAGAATGGAGTACAAAAAGCAGAAAAAGCTTTTTCTCTGTGCAAGACCTGCTCAGCAATAACAAAGACATCTCAAACCTGTGTATAGCACAAATCCAAAACATAGCCCCATACCAGCCATTGAAGAAAATTAGCTCTACCTCAGCCAAAACAAGCACACACGGTCTAAAAAGTCTTCAGAATTAATTGCTAAAATAGTTGGAAAAGCTGACTGAGCAGAAGACTGCCTAGACATACCAAAATACTAGTAGGCACTTGAAAATAGACTGATGTGGGTGACCTGTGACCTGAGGTTGCAAATTATCACCTAATGGGTGCAAGGAAGTCCTGCTTGAAAATTGTAAAGCTGTTTAGTATGTCTACGTAGATGTAGTTTCAGTGATTAGCAGATACAAGAGTATTTTTCATGGGATTGTTTTATGCTGAGAGGCCTTACACTCAGGTTAGACATATCAGTAGCTTGACTAACTTTGAGATTATTTTGTTTCAGATGCAGTCTAGCATATATACCTCCACTGCTGTTTTACAAAGCAACCTGAATGTTCTCATGACCTAATTTGCTCTAGCTCTTTACCTCCATAATAGCAAAACCAATCCAATTTAGCTGAACAATTTAAGAACATATTTTGTACATTTCTCTCAACAGTGTGCTAATATCAGTCAAGCCATTGCCACAGATTATTTTTTCAAACCTGATGAATAATGAATTGAATAGAATAAGTACTCACGTCAACCTAACAACATTTTTTCTTGCTTGACATCCAGCATGCTTCTTAGTTAGGTCTGCAGTGTTGGCTAATAAGACACCAAACTCTGTGCCATAATGCCTTCACAATCCTTGGCATTCTTCTAATTCATGGTGTACTAATGAGCCACGTGGATACTTTCTCCTCCCACATCCCCTTTTCCCAAAGAAAGGGCTTATAAGCGCAAAATGTTGTGTTCACCACAGCACATTAACTTCCTTGTTCCTCTGAAAGCAGAAAGCAGATAGTTGTGCTGGAAAGTGGGCATTGCCATCTAACTTCAAACACCTCCAAGATTCCCTCCAGTCAAAACTGTTTGCATTTTCATTAAATGGTAAGGCATTTTGTCCTGTTTCCAGTAAAGTAAGATGCAGAGAGAATAAGAAAGGAAAGCCAGGCAGCAAGACAGAAAACAAAAGTAGGAAAAAATCTCATTGGAACATTATACTACACAAGAAGTCAAAAGCTGTGGATTATTTTTCCAAAAAAAGCCTAGTGCTCAACCAAATGTCATTTCTATATATTTGAGTGCTCTAAAAATTAAGGACCAGGGAGAAACTTCCATGATCTAATGAACATCATTGTTTGTCAAAAACACTTGATCCTAATCTAACCACAGCCAAAAGTGATTCAGCATGATTGTGTGGATCAAGTATATGATGAGGCTGTTTTCAGTGATTCCAGAAGTAGCAGATTAGAAAATACTTGATCAGGAACAGGAGAAGATTTAGAAATTTGCCAACACACTCCTCTGCAGAAAAATGACATGTGACCCTAGTTGGATGTGCTACTGAATCTAGTAGTCACTAATGTATATGAGCCAATCTGGAATGCCAAAATTGGAAGCAGTCCAGGCTGCAGTGACCATGAACTGTGGGAGTTCACAGTCCTGAGGGATATGGGTCAGGGGAAGAGTAAAGTCTGGACCCTAAACTTGAAGAAAGCACACTTCCAGCTTTTCAAGGAGTTAATCAGTAGGACTCCTGTGGGTAGTCTGTTAACCCCCTGATTCTGTGATGCCATGTTCTCCCTGTTCCCTGCCCTAGCCTTGGCCACTCCCTCAGTTTCTCCCTATTGGCTCCTGTACCCCAATCCTGCCCAGGGACCGCCCCTGGGCCCCTGACAAAACCACCCCGCACCCAGACCACAAGGTCTCTCTCTTTCTGCCTCTGAGGGTGCTGGGACAGGATGTGAATAAAGCCATCTTACCACCCTCATGGGAGACCCTTCTCTACCTCCTTTATCACCACTGCATTGTAACACTGCTAGCTGCTGGAGCCAGATCACGAGGCTGTCCAAAATGGACTCTGGGATGCGACTAGTCACACAGCCCTAGGTAACCCCTGTTGTGCTCACAGAGAGCTGCGGCCTGCTAGGCAGAGTCCAGCGGTTACAACGGACTCCCTGGGAAACAGGCCTCAGGAACAAGAGAGTGGAAAAGATCTTTGAGGATGCCTTCCATAGGGTGCAAGAGATTGTGATCCCCAGGTATAAGGAATTAGGCAAGGAAGACAAGAGACAAGAACCATCATGGCTAAGTAGGGAACTGCTGCAAGAAGCAAATGTACAGGCAGTGTAAGACAGGCAGATAATCTGGAAGAGTACAGGGACACAATCCAGTTGTGAGGAAGGCCAAAGCACAAAGATGATCTTGGCAAGAGAAACAAAGAACAATAAGAAAGGCTTCTGAACGTTTATCAGCTATAGCAAGAAGGTCAAACAAGTCATAACCACATTGATGAACATGAGTGAAAAACTGGTAACTATAGACAAGGAAAAGGCTGAAGTACTCAACAATGTTTTTACATCAGTTTGCACTGGAAACCTTTCTTCCCACACACCTCAAGTGGATGGTCAGCAGGATGGGAACAGGGAGAGCAAAGTCCCTCCCACTGTAAGTAAAGATCAGGTTCATGACCATCTGAGGAAGCTGAACGTACGTAAGTGATCCAATGAGATGCATCCCAAAGTCATGAGGGAATTGGCTGAGGTAGCTGCAAAGCCATTCTTCACGACATTTGAAAAATCATGGCAGTCAGGTGAAGTTCCAAGGGACTAGGAAAAGGGAAACATGGTATCCAGCTCAAAAAATGTAGAAAGGAGGACCCTGGGAACTACTGACTTGTCATCCTTCTCTTTGTGTCTGGGAAAAACCTGGAACAGATTATCCTAGAAGCTGTGCTCAGGCACGTGGAGGACAGAGAGGTGATTCAGGACACACAGCATGACTTCACCAAGGGCAAGTCCCACCTGACCAACCCAGTGGCCTTCTATGATGGAGTGATTCCATCACTGGAAAAGGGAAGGGCTACAGATGTCATTTATCTTGATTTCTGTGAGGAGTTTGACATGGTCGCCCACAACATCCTTCTCACTAAACTGGAAAGAGATGGATTTGGTAGGTAGACTGTTCAACAAATAAGGAATGGTCATCTCCTGAGGGTAATGGTCAAGAGCTCAATGTCTGAATGGAAATCTGTTACATCTGGGGAGCCTTGGCAGTCCATATTCAGACCAGTGTTATTCCATGTCTTCCTCAATGACATAGGCAGAGGGATTACATGCACCCTGAGCAAGTTTGCAGATGACACCAAGTTGAGCGGTGCAGTTGACACTCCTGAATGTCATGAAGTTCAACAAATCGAAGTGCAAGGTGTTGTACCTATGTCAAGGCAATCTCACAAGCAAATACAGGATGGGCAGAGAACAGATTGAGAGCAACCCTACCAAGAAGGGTTTGGGGATTCTGGTGGGTGAGAGGCTGGACAAGACCCAGCAGAAAGCCAATTGTACCCTGGGGTGCATCCAAAGCAGAGTGGGCAGCAGGGCCAGGGAGGGGATTCTGCCCCTCTGCTCTGCTCTGGTGAGACCCCACCTGCAGTGCTGCATCCAGATCTGGGGTCCCCAGAACAGGAAGGACATGGACCTGTTGGACCAAGTCCAGAGGAGGTCACCAAGTTAATTAGAGGAATGAAGAACCTCTCCTGTGAGGAAATGCTGGGAGAACTGGTATTCATCCTGGAGAAGAGAAGGCTTTGGGGTGACCTAATTGTGGCCTTCCAGTACCTGAAGGGAACCTAAAGAAAGATGGAGAGAGACTCTTTACAAGAGCATGTAGTGACAGGACAAGAGGGAATGTCTTCTGACTGAAAGAGAGCAGGTTTAGATTTGATATTGGGAAGAAATATTTTCCTATGATGGTCAGGAGATACTGGAATATCTGTGGATGTCCCATCCCTGGTTCAAGGCCAGGCTGGATGGGGCTCTAAGCAACCTGTTTTAGTGAAAGGTGTCCCTGCCCCTGGCAGGGGAGCTGGAGTTCAACCCAAATCATTCTGTGATTGTGTAGTTCTGTGATAGCACCTCATGTCAGAGAAATGAGGAGTAGGTTTCTGTTTCTACCCTGAACCTTTCATACCCAGGATAATCGAACCACCTTGTAATTGCTCCAACAGGAACAAGCAAGGCTTCACCTATTATCTGGGCCATAATCAAAAGAGGTGAAGTGTCACATGGGAGACAAAGAGGGAGGGAGAGATTTCATTTCCCATTTTGTCCATAGATACTAGGTACATTGAAAATCAGTGTAACTTCCTTTCAGCATTGAAAGAAACCTGATGTGAAAAGGGGTGCTTGTGTAGCATAATATACTGGAAATGACACCTAGTCAACACTATGGCAAGAACAGAGAAAATAACAAAAAACACATAGAGATTGTGTTACTTAGAATTTCTCATAGTCTGACATACCTCGCCTCTTTTTTCTCTCAAAAAGGACAAAGGCATACCTAGCAAATTCCGAATAATTTCAATTCATCTTGGATTAATAAATAAATTGATTCATTAGTATTCCATATATATAATCTGATAATGATTGGAATCAATAGCAGGAGAATTGTCTATTCAATAATTTTTTCAATTGTTTCTCATTGGTTTATATTCTTATCAATAGAAAACAATATCAAAGTTTTGGCAGAAAGCAGTCACTCATATTTTCATTGTAGAAACACCATAGAGACATTACAGACTCAGCATTTTAAAATTCTTCCTGTCCTGCAGGATAAATTCTGTTGCTTAATGTTATTTTTCTATAAAATAAATGAAACATTTCCGTCCTTTAGGCATAGTTGAATGTTAGAGTGAAAAGTGTAGGCTTACAGAACAAAGTTTTTATTTAACAGAATTCATGTCTTCTTTCCATTAAAATAAATTAACATGATACAGAGTTGGAATGCATAAAGCTGTATGAACCAGTGGTCTGTGTCATTAAGACAATAAGGATAAAAATATTGCAAGGAAAGAGATCTGCTGTGTGGACGTACAGTTTAGGTATGTGCAAGTGGCTTTGTCTCTGAAGTGCAGTTAGGAAGAGCTGCTGTAATTGTTGAATTAAAATGCTGAAACTAAATGGCATTATTGGTCTGAGCAGGGGGAATTTCAGGATAAATGCACAGGTATTTTTGTATAGTGACATTATGTCAATGAACTGAAATTTAAGGCTAACTACTCAAAGCATCCACACAGCAAATGCTCTTGAAACAAAAACGATAACTGGGAACTTGAGCACAGGGTAATTACAGTCACCAGTGAAGTAAATCAGCACAGCACTCAGACCTCAAGACTTAAATCAGCTTTCTTGGGAATGGCCCAAACCTTTTACCCAGAAGACTTGCATATGAAAACAATTTGGGAAGCTGATCCTTGCATCCTCACAGCTGTTACCTAGTAACTGACAGCATGAGTGCTTCCAGTCCATTTTACAGCAAAGCAGCACAGGTTAGCTTAAATGGCTCTGCCAGACAGCCAGAAAGACTGGGCAAGTCAATGGCATCAGCATGTTACCAAGGCATTTGGTGGGTGCTCAGAAAGGAGCACGTATGCAGAAAATATTGAATTACAGGAAATTCCAGGGAGAAGTATTTGATTCTTAGGAGTAAATTTCTATTGGTGAAATCAGTGTTGCCTAGCTCAAGGCAGTGATTAATTGCTACTTGGATCAATCTGTCAGTATCCATCATCTACGGGTATATAGGAGCTGTTCACAACTTCTGACCAGTGGTCATCTTCATCAGTAGTAATTGCTTATTTTTGGATATAAGCTGCCATTGCTGACCAGCTGCTTCATGCTATGGCTACTCCTGAGAATAAGCAATCACCAAGGAGCAATATATTATTACTGAAACTGCAAACGCACAGGTATTTACAGCAATGAATTTACGAGATAGCAGTACATAACTGTGATTAGATGGTACACCCACCACATCCATATTCCTCTCTAAATTTTGTCCTCCAATCCTTATCCTCCTCCCTACCTCTTATTCCAGCATTCTCTACCTGTCTTACACATGCTGTCCAGACATACACCAGCCCGTATTTGTGCTGCCATGTCCCTAAGCTGTGCCCAGCATGCAGAGAGGCAAAACCCTAGGAAAGCTGCTGTCAACACCTGGTGCAGGGCATTCAGCTGGACGGCTGAGGACCGACAGGCCTTGCTGGGGGCCCATGCAGGCTACTGTGTTCTGGGGGAGGTGAGAATGCCAAAGACCTCACGGGGTGCAGAACTTCGACCAGGCCCCAAGTGTCATGGCATACACTGAACAGATGTTGAAACAACACCCTGGAAAAATGGTGTAGTTACAGCTGCCAAACTTGTGATGGCATTTGCCTAAGCGTCTGGCCACAAGGAGTTCAGAAGCCCAGAGATGTCAACCAGCTTGAACAGGCTTGCCTATGATGGTGTACTTCTTTCTTTTGTTGTACATCTAGAAAATATTTATTATTTGATCCTAACCTTCAATTCATTCACAACCTGAACAGAACCCTTTTTGAATGAGTTCTGTTTTATAATTAAAACCCTCCAATATGTAGACCTGATGCTTCTAGGGAATGAACAGAAGAGTTAAAAATTTGTTCCCCAAACTACTAAACAATTTAGACTTAGAATAATAATTTACAAAAAATCCTATTAAAAAGATACTGGTGGGCTCATAACCATTGTTTTCTCGATTTGTTATTGCGGTATTATCATTCCCAGCAGCCTGTACTTTAAAGAAAGGATTAAGTTTTGTCTCCTGAAACCTTAAATATAGTTGCCTTGGTCATGTTAGTGAATTCTGCTATACAGTCCTCACACGTGTCTCAGCTCTTTTGGTGGACCTGAGCACTCCAAAACTGAACAAGAACGTGAGCTGTTGACACTGTTGGAACATGGTGAACATCATTCAGATAGACACAAAGACAAGACTGCAATCAAGGTTGTTTGATGCTTTGCCATTGATTTAATTCTGTGTGGAACAAACCTCATATCTTCTATTTGTCTGAGAGTTGTCATGAACATTTATTGTATTTAACAGATAATTGCTTAGTGTTACATATACCGTGTAACCCTACTCATTTTCTACAAGTTGCCCTCTAGCCTCTCGAATCTTTGTATTTTGGCACTTTCTGTCTTCATGCCCTACTTTTTACTCAAGAATTCAAAGGTCTCTACAGGTTCGTTACAGAGTTTTTTTCTTTATTGCACATATTTTGAATTAACTTTCTTATTCATTACAGTTCTGGTGATAAAGAATTTTTCGCTGTTACTCTTTTATCTTCCCTTTCTGAACTTTGTTACAATGATTCAAAGGGAGACAGAGAGAGTTTAAGGTGATTCTGACAGTTTTCTTAGTCAGAAGGTAACAAAATCTCTATTTGATTTTGCTCCTCTACGTATATAGAATATGACATCTACATAATGGTTTCAAACAGGAACATTAAAAGCAAGTGACATGATAGTCAAGTATATATTGCTTTCTAAATATTCATACTGAATTAATAAAATAGAAAGTATGGGCCAACTGTGGCTGAAGATGTAGTGAAAAAGAAAATAAATGACTGAACAAAGGTTATGTGTTGCATTTCACACACTCTCTTTGAAACAAGGGAGGGTCAAACACATATCACAGAGGAGAAAGATCACTGACATATTCTAAACTGCTGCAAAATGTCAAACATTTTGTTGCTCATTAATTAATGGAACCCATACTCTTCAGGGTATGAGAGAAAGTGACAACAGATAGCTCACTGCTGAGGCTTGGATCCCAGGCTCTGCTTTGCCACTGACCATTGAAGGTCTTCAGCACTGGCTACCCAAATGCAGCTGCTTGACCTGGACTTTAATCTCTTGATGCTGTGTATAAGGCATGAAAAGGAAAAGAGGGTCCTCAGTCCTCTCAATTAAAACCATTTTGATCCGTGTAAATTAATGACCACAGAATCAAAACCAGCGTGGACAGGAAGAGGCATGGTGGGATGGGACATGACAACAGGGTGATTGAATGTAAAACCTGCTAGTGGACTAACGGCTGAAGAAACAAGTGCCTTCTTCTTTCAGTCTTTATTTTGTTAGGCAAATAGAACAGCTCCATTATAAGAAACTGAGAGAAACATGCTTCAGAAGAAATGTCTTAAAGTACCTATCCAGGGTGTGGGGACTGTACCAGAATTTTTTCATGTTTTAGATAATGCCATTACTAGACATGCTGTGATATGCTTTTGAAGTATTATCCTGCCAAAGTCTATTTTTTATGTTTCAGACAGTTTGGTTAAAAATGCATAAAAAATGATGAATCTTTTGTCTGATAATTTTTTTCAATTAAAAAAATATTTCATCGCTGAGCAGCTTTATATGCTATGAACAAATCAGACTAGACAGTGTCACTGCCAATCTCCTCGGTGCTCTGTCTTGTGCTCAAATTATTCTAAAAGGGATATATGCCCTTGTACTCTGTGAAATGTCTGAAATGCATCTAGTATCTCTATCAAAAGAATATGAGTTGTTGGCAGACTATGAATACTTTTTGTTTCAATATGATTTTTAGCCAAATAAAAGAGTCAAAAGAATTCCAGCTGGAACTGGACCCTGGGATATTTTTCTATGTGATAAAATTATCAAACCCCTTTACTTTCAAATATCTTTCCAAAAGAAATAATGACTCTTCTAAAATTTTTGATTACCATCCCTTTAATTTCTGCATATGATCATCCACTGCTTTCAAAAATTGTGAGCACTGAATCACTTTGGTTTTTTAAATATGAAAATGTTAAGAAGCCAAGATACCTTGTAGAATGCAAAATTTCATGCTGAGAATGAAATTATTATTAAAAAAATTAGAGGAGAAAATGTATTGCTGTTATTTTGTATAGTTAAAGTAGAAATTTCTGATCATTAAATTCCATTTTCATAACTTTTGCAATAATGTCTAGCAGTACAGATATACTTGTATTTTTTCAGTTGCTTATATTGTGAGAGCTTGTCCACTTCTTTCTATACTCATTGAAAATTCATACAAATCAGCTTATACTAAATCCTGATGGCACTGTTTTAACTAAATATAGAGACACTGAAAATTATTCAAATACACAGATTTGGGGGGAAGATGGATCCTTTGAGTGAAAAGAATTCCAGTTGCAAAAAACCAGTCACCTTGATTAATGATTCTTAAACTAAATACTGAATTATTTTAAAGTTACTTCTTTATGAATCAGTGTCTTTAAACAACCTTCTTTGAAATTCATTTTGTAGTGTCGTTTTTTAAGGTTTCTGAACTTAAGAGTCCACAAAGATTAAAGAAGTGTGGGATTGTACTGTTCTTCATAAAACTTGCAGAGAACAATCCTGTTTTCATTAGAGAAAAGGGGGAAATAGTAATCTTTGAAGATGCATCTATTATTTTGCCTTTCCCTTTTCCTTTCCTTTTCCCATTTTCATTTCCATTTCCCCTTTCTCTTTCTTCCTGCTTTCTCTCCCGGTTTCTCCTGTCCCCCTTCCTCCTTTTCCCTTTCCCTCTCCCCTTCCCTTTCAACTCTACTTTCATTCCTTTCCTCTAGCCTTTTTTCATCCTCCCCTTCTTCCTGCCTCAAGCTCTGGAGAAGTTTTGACCAACTCTGCACATCACTTTGATCATCTAAGCAGAACTGAAAACATTTGATAATCCATTTATCCGTCATATTTGAAAGGTCTTTGAATTCGATCCAAAACTGTACATGGACAATCCTATACAACATTATAGACACTTTGACTTGGCAGTGGCTCAAGGTGTGCATTCCTCCTATAGAACATGGCCAATTCTTTTCCAGCAGTTACTGTGCAGCACACATGCAGCTCCCAGCCTTTTAGCGAGTGACTTCTGAATATCTGTTTGCTGTGTGGTCTGAACAAACAGAACTGAAACTATGGGGTGCTTGCATGCTGTTTAATATGTGCATGAGTGCCACTGTGTATATCCCTAATGTTAAAAGTATTTTTCTCTTCCCTGGCCAAGTGATGTAGTTTTTAATAATAATAAATAGCAAATAGCAGACCCTGTGCACATGTGAATGGATGAATAGCTACAAGCAGCTGCCATTCTCCAAATATCTCTGAGAATAACGCATTCATTCACCTAGCAAGCAACAATAATAATCATCTTTTGATGCTCTAGAGTTCAACCTGAGAAGGCAAAGAGAATTCACATAGTGAGTAAAACAGGTCCATGGAGACCATCTTGTCAGTCTTGTCAAATACCAAGTTGATGCTTGTTCAGCTGCCTGTAAGATTTTTCTGCTCATCACAGTCAAGGCTAATAGAAAAAAAAGGTAACTTGAACAGTTTCTGCAGTATCCTTCTGACTCCTGTACTGAAATCATTAAGAGCCACATTGGAAGCTGCTGGACAGATTTCCTGTATGAAGAGATTTTTCCAGAAATTATGTTTTCGTGACACCGGTGTGGGGTGAAGTGGTATAAAGAGGCTGTGGGGGTGGAATTTTTATCTTTTAACTTACTAATTTTGCAAAGTGCCTTCATATTTCCACATCTTGAATATATCCTTAAGCAGTGGTAATTCGTAGGCTCTTATCCTTATTTTAGATGAATCTCCTTTCACAACTATTCACATAATTCTGCTTAGAGTAATGAATTAAAAAGGAAGAAAGTATTAGCAATTAAAATCATGTGCACCATCAGGTTTCTAGTAAAGCAACTAGGAGAAGTAAATTAGACAACCTCTACCTCAATTTGATAATAGGTACATGAAGCATGGGGTTTTTTTCTGCCTAAAATTCAAAATCGGAATGATAAAAAGAAGAATAGATATTATGTGTTATGTTTTTTAAAAGAGTCATAAACAGGAGTGATTTTTTTTTTTTTTTAGGTCTAATGATGTTGTAACTCCTATATTGCGATTTTCAAAAGAGCACATTATTGAATATGTTTGGAAACATGGCAACTTACCTCAATGCATAAATGCATAAAAGCAGGCAAGAAGGTCCTTGTTTTCACAGCTCCCTGAGAATCCCACTCATTAGACTGCCTCCACTGACTTCAAATGACCATAGCTAGCACGTATTGGCAATTCTAAATTAATTTTTCTTACCTTCCCTGCTCTCTGATTTTGCAGTCTCCCTTTGGCAACAACCAGAGATGCATGACGTTTGGTCTCCCAAGCCACATCTCCTTCAAGCAGTGAGTCTTATCATCCTTATTCCTCTCAGCCTCTGAGACTGAATTACCTTCTCAGCATTGGGTAGGACAGAGCCAGACTCTCCAAATGACTCCCTGATCCATCAGTTTTATTGTCACATCTGCTTCTCTGTATGTCCCTTCACTCTTTCCTTCACAGTTTCCCAGCTACCAAGTTGAAAGGCAATATTTCCTGTTCCTCTCTCTCAGCTCAGCTCCAATTGCAGGCCCAATTACCTCTGCACAATTGTTATTTCAGCTTTCCACCAGTTACCCGGTCCAGCAATTTCTTGAGCCACATTAGTGATTCCTTTCGAGTTCAGGCTGCACTCCATATATTGTGTTTTCTCACACTGAACTCAGTTGTTCTGTATATGTCTGAGGTGCACAGCAAGTGCCTAAGCAGTTGTACCCTGCTCTGTGTGAGGACCCCAAGCACACTCTTGCAGTAGAAGAAACTCTATCAGACCAATTAGTAAGTCTGATTTTGAATGCTGTCTACAGATTACTTAAAGACTGATGAAATAAACACCCGTCTCTTCAGGGAGACAAAGCCCTGCATCATGAAATAACAATACATCTGTGTTGTTTCAGAGCTGGAAGTGTGTGTCTTTCCAAAAAACTGGACAAAGACCCAACATGAAAATGTATGAGTACAACTGCTACTGGGAAAAGATATGGTTAAGACAACTCCATGGAACCTACTTGCTCTCCTCTCTGCCAAAGCAATTTTTTCTCTTATTCTTTGGCCAGATTTTCACAGCATGCTGAGCCCCATCTTTGTAGGACCCCTCTCTGTGGGACCTTTGTCAACAGATTTTTCTAACACTTAACACCTTATTAAATACAGACCATAGCTCTTCCCTCCATGTACACCTACCTGCCTTATGTTATTTGAGTATTTTTTCAAAAAAGACTGGTATGACGGGTAAAAATCCTGCCCTCTGCTCTGAACTTTCCTGGATCGAGCTTTGTGGGGACTACACGATTCTACTTTCCCATTTTACACAGCTACCAAAGACTCTCAAATTTCATGGTTTCTCTTACAGAAAATCTTCTTCAGACAGCATGAAGAAGGGCTGTCTCCTTCAGCAAACAGATGAGAATATACTTCCTGAAGAATAACTGAAAAACAGTGTAGCCACTCAAGGTAGCTACAAACCCCTCACAGTACACACCCCTTCCTTGCTCAGTAATTGCCATTTTTACTTCTGTTCTCAAACAGCCTTTGAAATTGAAGTGAAACTTGTGTATTAGAAGAATACTATCAGTTGCTGTAAAAGTACCATATGATGCAATATACATTATATGTTATATACATTTTTAAACCTTTCAATTTGTTTTCTTCCATGTTTCTTGACACCATGACATGCTAGTAAATAAGTTTAAAACTTTTAACTTCAGAAAAACTTTCCTCTCTGAAGTCTCTTTAAAGAAAAAGCTCCAGTCACACAACAGAACAGCTTTACGTATAGAAAGAGAGATCTGACCCTTACAAAAAATATGACTCAGAAGAGAGCAGAACAAAACTTCAGGAAATTAAAAAATTCTTGGAAGTAGGAATTTTAAGAAATTTGCACATCATTGTAACTTTGACCGTGCCATTGGATGCAATGAATTATTTGAACCTAATATTTATATTAAAAATAGAGATTGTAAAATGGAATTTGACTGACTTCACTTGCAAGAAACTCTATGCCATAAAGCTGTCCTTTCTCTAATCAAAATATCACCTGAATGAAGTCATCATGTTTGGCCTGATTGCATCTTTTTTCCATATATGTGCAGCTGCATTTGCCTCTCCATAAATGTCATTTGATTATGAGAAAATAAACAGGGAAGGACTCACAGGGAGTCGGTACAGGGCCTGCTTGTTTACCTGCCGCAGCTTTCCGGGCTGAAGAACAAATGTCATGCAAATGGTGCACCAGCAATGAGCTGCCAATCATCCCGCCTTGGCATTCATGGTGATTTGCTAAATCATTTAAAGAGACATGCTTTACTAAATGAAAAAATATCAGCAGCAAGGGCCTGTGTTTAAACATGGGGCTGAGTTATTATCCCAGTAGGCTGGAATGAAATGAAGACATCTTCCAATTAAAGCTTGCAGATGAACCCAGACAAACCCCCCTTTTTTCATAAAGACAGGCAGATTATGATTGGGAGAGAACAGCGACAGAGGCTTTCATTACAAGCTGATTATGGTGATATAATTCCCAGTGCTGTGCGTCTGCAGGCCCAACTTCACATTTGAAGGTTTTTAATATAATTTCCTTAGGGTGAAATGCTGAAGATTTATTAAACTTTATGAAGGGCTTACAGATCCAATTTAAGAGGACATATCATAGGGCAAAACTGACAGACGATAAAATACATTCCAAGAAGAAAGAAAAGAAAGAAAAGAAAGAAAAGAAAAGAAAGAAAAGAAAGAAAAGGAAAACAGGGATGAAGAAAAGAAAGAAGGAATGAGGAAGGAGGAGGGGAAGAATGAAAGCAGGAGACAAGGAAGAAAGAGAAAGACAGAAAGACAGAGAAAGAAGTGATTTTAAGTTTGTAAACCATCTAAAAAGAAATATTTGTTTATTTGAACTATTCCTTTTATAAGCCACAGCTGTAATTTCCTAAGGTTTGTCAGAATTCAATTAATCTGAGGTTTGTTTCATGCTTAATAAAATCTAAGTGTTCAGATATTTAATGCTTGGATAACTGAAAAATTTATTGGCTAGAGCAAAAATGGATTAAAAAAATATTTGAGGGAGAACACTGATTTTTTTTTTCTCAGATAAAGACTAGCTGTGTTTCTGAATTTATATGCTCCTTGACACTCCTTCTCATTCAGGGATCGCTCTGATTTTATGCAGATGCATTTCCAATTACCCATACAGTCATTTGGGTGAAAGTAAGAAAAAGTGGGTAAGTGTAAGTTAATATACAATAGTAACTGTCAACTTCTAAACAATTCTGAAAAGACTTAACTGCACACATGTACATATATACACAAGCATGCACGTCCAAATCCCAGTTGGCAGGGAGACTTTTTCCTTTAATGCATGGGAAGATGAATTCTTTGATGTATTAAAGAGTATCAGATTTTGGTTATAATGTGTATTCAAGGAAACGCGAAAACAAGTCAGCTCATTGGATTGTTAGAAAATGAGAAGCAAGGCACATAGCAGCAAATTGCAATGCCCTTTTAATTTCTTTCCTACATCAGTGCCTGGTTATTTATTTATCCTCCAAAAAAAAAAAGGAAGAGGGAAGTAAAACAATACAAATGGAATGATGTATGTCAGCAGCCCTTCACTCTGGAAAAATGAAAAACAACTAAGTCTATCTGTCAAGCAAAACAGTGAGTTAGGAAGAAAAAGTGCAACTTTGGGAGTTTCAGGCAGTTTTTACATCTTCCAAAGAAGATGTAAAATTTGCAAAAGAGAGCGACTCTGACCACACCTCCAACTGAACTAAAGGTAGAGGAAGCAGTCAGTTCTGTGTATCATTTCCTTTGCTATTTCATCTGCAGAAAGTAAGATTTGCCAGCACAAAAATAAAGTATTCCAGGTTTAACCTCTTCTTCTTAGTCACACATCATGTAATCATTTGCTGTGATGAACAAGGACTGAATCCTAGATGAGGATATACTACATATGTATGACTTACATATATATATGTACATATATATATATATGTGTGTATATATATATACACACCTTTGATTAGGCAGCTAAATTGTACTTCCAACATCTAAAGGAGATACAAAATTCACAGAAAGTAACCAGTGTCCTGAATAATCAGGATGTACAGATGAAATCTTGTATGGTGCTGAATTTTGTTGCCTTAATATGAAATGGGGTCATAAGATCATTATCTAAACTTTGCCACCAAGCCTACTTTTATTTGATCTAAGTCAATATCTAATATCAGCTTTCCAGGGATAACCAAGAAATATGCTAATATTAGTTCTAATATAGTAAGCATATTTCACTTTTCCTTCAAAATAAAAACTGTCTTCTAAAAGATTACTATAAAAAACTGTAAAATAAATATTAATAAACAGAGACATACTATTTTAAAGATATTCATTTAAGCTCTTGGTTTGACTCTTTCTCCTGGAAAGGCCACAGGAAGAATATCAGACTCTTTGTCACTCAGTTTGCTTCTGGCATCACCTCAAGATGTTTTTTGATTGATTCCATTTTAAGAGACATAAGTATAACTTATTCTCATTTAAAATTGTGTTCTCAAAAGATATTTATGCTTCTGTACACAGGAAAGGAAAAGTACAGTCTAGCTTCTTGACTTGGGGAAGACACAGTGTACCCACCAGCTACACTCAGTTTTGTTTTATAAACATAAAATCAGAAAATTATTTAGGTTGGAAAAGACCCAGACCGTTAGGACACCAGACCTCTGCTACTCTGCTCTTGAGCAATACACAGAAAAATGAGTAAAGCTTGGTGAACACAGTCTAAGGATACAACAGCAACAGTAAGAAAAATGTGGTAGACCCTCAGACAGTATGTTACTAACTTAAGTTTGTCTTTCATAAAGAAATAAAAAAATTACACACCTACTGCTGCACAAGAAGTTATAAATACTAGCAGGGTTGCATGCAGCTGGTGCTTCATTACTGTGCAACTGAGATAATAAAATGGAACTAAATTTATGAGCTTTTTGGAGATCAATAAGGAAAGATTTGACAAAAAAATAAGGAAAGATGTTTCTATGGGGACAACTTATAACAAAAAAAAATCTCTGAGGGACAAAACATATTTGTTTGAGTAATTGTTGGTTACCATACTGTACACCTCCATGCTTGAATAAATATGAACAGCATAAGGCAGCACTTCACGTGCCTGATTAACACGTTGTGCTGACAACTCTACAAGGATCCTAACATTGAACTTGTCTGGGGTCAGATAAGATTAATGCTGGACCACACCACCTACAGAAAATTCACAAGCAATTTTATTTAGTGGCAATCCATGCTCTTAGGAAAGCAGCATGTGCATATTGCTGGGTTATCTATTACATCACTTTAATATCTGTATATTGCTTTACTCACTGATCAGTTTGGATTATGTACCCTGTACCACAGGCATCACATCTTAGACCTGGCTTAAGTAGTGGATATTTGTTGGTTTTGTTCTTCAGATTCACTTTTGAGTGCCGGCCACATCCTGTGACATTTCTTTGACTTTCTCATTGAAGAAGAGATGGGATGATTCCAGTTCTGTACATTCAGTCTTCCTTTGCCTCTCAGCCTGACCTGATAGGGAAGGTAGGCTTATAGGTTTGTTAGTTTTCTTCTTTCCAAATAAGAGCTATAATTAGTTTCGGTGTCCACTGAAACAAAATCTAAACCTGTGCTACAAACCAAAATCCTATGCAAGACTTAGCTAATAAATAGTTTCTTAATTTCAAAACAAAATCATTCCTTTCATCATTTAGTCACATAAAATTTCAGAAAGTCAAGCTTCTGGTGATCAAAAAGACATCATCATACTCTGAGCACTCTTTTTGACAGACTGCAAGCAGAAGTATACTGGAAAAACAGAATTCAGTCATCAAAAGTTAAGCAAAAAAAAAAAAATTCCAGGCTTGTTCTAACCCCAGGTATTTGAGTCATGTCAGTCATATGCACAGCTAAAATCAGTGCCTGGCTATACTCTCTCTGTCTTTCATCAGACACTTTATGAACGTTGTCCTACCTACTAAGAGGCTTACATTAGTTACTTCTCTTCATACGTGGTTGTTTCATACCTACACAAATAGAGAAAGATGACTTGAATAAAGTAACGTCTCTCTTTGTATTTCTCCTTTACTTCAGCTACATTTACATTAGACTTCCCACTGTCATGCTTATGAACATTCACCTTCGTTTGCAAGGTGACAAGCTAAACAGGAGTTTAATTTTTAAACAGCCTTTCTTAATTCAATTGGTTTTGATTTCGTGAGCATGCAGTGATATTAAAACACATAGGTTGTCCTAAGATTTGTAAGTATGCAATAGAAGGATTAAACAGGATTGATTTCTGCAGGATGTGAATACACGACGTTAAAATTTGGTGTTCACCAAAGATTGAGGCTCTGGCGAATGATCATGATTGTAATCTTGCTACAGTTGATCTACAAGGCATGTCAAGATAAAGAACAAATCAAAGACAACACCCGTAATCCTCCAGGATTTTGCCACCAAACTGACTACTTTTTCTTTAATAGCATTTTTCCCACTTTTAGATCTGACATATTATTGACCTGTAGAACTTCATTCACTTGTTAACACTTGCAAAGTGCTGAATGACTAATAATTAAAATTGCTAATTTTTATAAGTCCAATGAGATTAAGTAGACACTTCAGGATATTTCTAAAAATATGATGAGAGTAATGTCTGCATGGACATGTGGTAAGAAAAAAAGAAGATTCTTCAGGCTTCTCAGCATAAATAGATCACTACCTGAGGTCAGGTGAAATAGATATATCATTCAATTGAGAGATGTGTCATTCAAGTGAAAAAGTTGCGTATTTTAAGCCCTATGTTTTTTATGCATTCCCCAGGTGACTCCAGACTGGATTATGGTTAGAGATTTATGCTAGAAAAGAATGAATTATCTGTTAAAAAATCTTTCTGGTAAAGCAACTGTTGAAGAACGATGCTTTCTGATGAAACTTTGAAACTGACTCCTAGACCCCATAGCAGGGGCATACACCAAAGTGCCATAGAATGGTTGCATAAAATGCATAACAGTAATTGCTATGTATCCAAGAATGACTGTTAAAAAGTACTTTGAAGTAATTTTCTTGCAGCATTATGAAGACGGCAACAGAGAGGCTGAAATCAAAAAAAACTATTCTCAAGCTTTTCTCAAGCTCTGTGAAGTACAGCAACTAAGTTGTATTTCCTCTAATCTTCGGAAAAGTTAGGAAATATAAACCTTAATAGTTTGACATTTAGCACAAAAAATATATACGATGTGCTTTTGTAAGTACTGTCTGCTCCCAAAGTCATGAATTTAAAAGCTATAATACTAAGTTCAGTCCATGAATAGCTATGGTTTAAGACTAAGCCCAGGATATGATGATTCTGAGTCATCTGTAAGACTAAATTATTAAGGACTTGCTTTGTGCTCTGGGCAAAGATATAAGAACTGAATAAAACATTTGTGCTTCCACACTAAAAAGAATTGCAAGGCTCATGTTCTGGAGAAAGGTCTATTTGCCAGTTGAAAAACAGGAAGAAGGAGCAGTGTGGGTGACAGCAATAAATAAGACTGAGGACTTGTTTAATAATTCTACAGGTGAGTGAGAGGTTATTTTTCTGCCAAGTCTTGCTATCAGAAAGTATTTCTCCTGCAGGGATTATGTTCACAACACATAAGCCCAGAATAAATCCCATCACATAAGAAGGACCATTATAGGAGGTTGTACAGGACAGTGTCTCCAGATCCCTTTAGTCTTAGTACTGGTGGCCATCTTCAGCAGGTTGCAGACTATTATGTAATCCACACTTTTTTCCCAGATTTTGCATGTTCTGTGGGGGTTTTTCTTGACCTATCAATACGAAGACAACTGAACAGTAGTAAACAAGTACTTTGGGGTCAAAAGGGTTCAAGCACATGTAAGGAGCAAAATTCTCAGAGGTAGCCGTACCCTGAAACTGAAAAAATCCCTGCCATGTTATTAAAGACCAAAGTATTAGGGGAGGAATTGGCTGTCAGAAATGGAAGCCAAACTGATTTTTATTTTTGCTCCCATCTGATTCCTCTCTTCAAACATACTGTGAAAACCTGAGAATATACATCCTTAAGCACCTTATGTGCAAATACACAATGAGTCTGTAGCACACTTCAGCGTGTTTCATTTCCATATGTCATTCCTTAATACAAAAAGAAACACTGCACTGATGATTTAAAGAATTTACCACTTTTGAAATCTCTTTTTATCATAATCTCAGGAACAGACATAACATGACATAATTAATTACTGTGTATTGCAGGAAATTGGTAGTAAGGACAGATTTATGGCTGAGATATACTTTTGATAGGTAAACTATGTAGAATCTGAACCCAAAGGAGCATGGAATATATGTTTAACACATGAAGAAAAATACCTTAATCCCATTCAAATGGTTATGATTTTCACCAGTGACTGTTGTGAATTATATAGGTAGAAAGTTGAAATTGTCCCCTGTCTGGTCTGAAAGAAGAGCTCAATGAGCAGTTCAGCCATGCTGTAGGAAAACATTACCTGGTCAGCCAAAAACCAAGGAAATCTAGCAGAAGGAGGAGAGGAAACAGTTTAGTGAATCATCGAACAATCCACAGAAATTCATGGAGATTACAGTAAGGTTTGCCATTTCTATCTCCAAATATCATCAAGAGAGGTACAGCCTATTGACATGAGGAAACTATGAATCTATGGAAATGTGTTGATCTTTGCAGTTCTTGAAAGCATGGGCGAAGAGCAGGAATAATGCAACTGGAACCTCTGTAAACGCTTTCACATCTCTAAGATTGAAAGGATCACATACCAAAACCACAATGTCCTACCTTGTATCTCCACTAGCTTAATGAATCCGTAAATGGTCCAATAGTCTTGGAAGAGCTTTGTTAAGTATGCTTAGTTTCATTTATGTTTTTCTGCTACACCCACCATAGCTATGACCACTAAATACGCATATGAGAGACCCACTGAGAAAAGTGAAAAACTGCAACACAAAAAATGGAGTGATCAGAACAATAAAAATAAAAAACTATTTAAAAGTCTTTCTAGTATGTTTTTTCCTTCTTTTTTCCCCCCTTAAAATCATTACTCTGTAGGCGGGTGCCAGCTGTTTCAATACAAGTAGGTTTTGCTACTGAAAACAAAAAATTATGGCTTCTCAAAAATCAAGACCTGTACATTAATTTTGCTCACAGGAAAATGTTCTAATGCCTCCATGGAAGAATACTAATAGGACAGAAGAAAAGTGAAATTTCACCCATAGCTGATCTTCTTCTCTTAAATCTCCATACAAGGGGCAGGAGCAGTGAGGGACAGCCATCACCAAGTGGACCTGTTTCTCTTACTAAATTCCACCGGTCTTTCCACTCTAAACCAAATCAACTCACACACTGGAGTTTAATCCAGTCAAGTAGCTCATCTCATAATAAATTTAGTGATTAGCTGGTGGATTAGATTCATATATAGAATTGTATGAAAAGCTTCTGCTAAAATCCAGGTAAAATATGTCTGTAGCTTTTTCTCTGAGAAGACTTTCAGATACTTAAACAGTTCTTTCAGGTATGTTAAGCATGACTACATTGTGTGAGCTCAAGCTGATTTATGTTTAATTAAGTTAAATGTCTCATATAGAGCCCTCTCTGTTGCCTTCCTCATTCCTTTTTCGCTCTCCTTTTTTTTTTTGATGACTTACATAGAAGTTACTTAAGGTTTCAAAGAATTAAAACAGAGCAAAAAAAAAAAAATCTTAGGAAAGGGTGACTTACATTATGACTCAGAAAGATCACAGCTCATCAACTTTAGCAAATGTTGTCACATTTATTCTTTGGTACTGTAGTGTAACACTCTGCATGTATTATCAATCCTTTCTAATCACACACTCCATTGAAAGGTGCATTTACAGTGCTGTCTGCACAGGTGGAATGAAACACATAGCTGAATGTTCTTCCTGGGCCCTCAATGGGATTAAATTAATGCAGATGTTACAGAGAGTCACAGCAGTTGAAAAATTTGGCCTCTGCTTTACTCATTGATAAAGATACTGAAATGAAATTATGAGATATGTGAGGTAGCTGTACATTTGGAGTTTGGTTCTAGTGGTTCTAGTTTGTATACTTGTCAGCCTTGGCTTCTTTGTTGCAGAGAAAAGCAACAAGTCATGTTTAATCTTTAAAACTTGCAAATCTTCAACCTTTTGTTTTTTTCTCTATGTATTGTTTCTTTGAAATGTACACAGAGAAATTTGGAAGGTGAGCAGGGATAGTCTCCAAATCTAATGACAAACTTTAACAGCTTGTGGTTGTTTTGCAGAGAGCCTGCCTCTGACACTACTGTCACATATCCATGCATTACTCATAGATATGGCAAGATTCAGATCTATTTTACTAGCCAGATGCTGTTTTCCTCTCTCATGCACCCATAGATCATTGAATGAACAAGTAGAGAAAGGTTTGGCCCTAATTCTTACCTTTCTTTAGAATATAAAAGATTAAATCATTTTAACGTCTGTAAAACTGCTCGATTCATATCCATCACTCAGTATGACCTAGTTTATAACTGCAATCGCTGTTAGGAGACTATGCCATTTACAACCCTTTCCAATTTCTTCTGCCATCGCATCTTGTTCCCTTTTCTGAACAAGTTATCTCTGCCTAACTAACTCCTTTACTATATTCAATTTCAGGCAATAATGATTATTCCCTTATGCTAGTTCTATTGTTCTGGAAATATTCCAGTTTTAGTAATTGCATTCTGTTGACATAAAATCCCTTCTGCAACTTCAGTTGGATACCATATTCTCCTTTACTTCCTGTCCTAAAGTGCCATGTCTTGTTGCTGAGCAGTTCTAAACAGCTGCTCTGTTCTGCTCCACTGCTTTCTGCATTTAAGCGATTTGTGCAGTCGCGTGTTCATGTGCACGTACACAGACACACTGATTTGGAAAAGGAAATCAAGAATGCTTTAGCTGCAATTGCAATGCAGGTTGCTGTATAAATAGATGATTGTAATTACTTGACATTTCCCTGTTTCTGTCCCTATGAAATTTTACCTAATATATTTCAAATATTTTCCTGCATTCTTTGAATAAGTTATCCTAGCAACAGTTATTTTCTTTCCCATTATTCTCAAATCCAAATATAGGTACCTTAGCCTTTTCCTTTAGCTGGCATGCCTTATACAGTTTTTAAACTCACTTCTTCACTTAATATTTCTTTTTCACTCGATAAGGTAATTTTTGAATTAATTTCTGGGTAGGTTTTGTTCAGTTTGGTTTTTTTTCTGATCAATTCCCTTACCATATTGTGCCTTTTGAAGTTTCTCTCTGCTGATGTCATCACACAGGTCTCTCTGTATGTCTTTTACTACTTTTACAGAACTCTATACTACTATTTTAGAGTGACTTACCTTGCTTTTGTGTCACTTGCTTTTTCCTATCAACCCTGATACAAAAATCATTTCTCTCTGGGCAGAAATTAACACATTCTCATACATTTCAGGGTGATATCTAACTTATTTCACTGTGCCAACAGCCTTCCAACATGTGTTGATTTTTTGCAATTTTACATTCAGGTTGTAGATTTAGCTTTGCTTCACTGCTAGTTTGCATTTTTAGTTCATATCTGACTTTGGGTTTTCCTATGATTAAAACAGAAAAGTAAGAAGTGTTCTCATAATTAGATGTTCATACACTGTCCTCCATCTGATGTGGTCTGAATATCCACCTTCCTCAGCCATTTCAGAGAAACATGAATTGGAATATTTACATTAGTGGAATATAAAGAACAACTATTTTCTTTAGTACCTGTGTTTTACATTAACCCATATCTCACTAAATTCTGCCAGATGTCTTTCAGTATTGAGGTCATGAAGTGAAATGGCCCAAGTTTTTTGTCATGTTCATGTGATTCTTGTAAAACCAGATTACTTGGAGTTATTATCACTGATGGTTATACTGAAGTAAGAAAGAGAGGTTTAGGGAATTAGGGGATAATTTCAGAACATCTCACTAAATTTTCATCTGCTATCCTTCTAATGCTTAAATTTGAAACTAAAATTTCAAATGAGAGAAAAGGAAGCAAATAAGAAGAAAGGTAAAAGTAGAACTCATCAGTCTATTTGAGAAGAATTTTTGTATTTTAGAAAAGACACAGTTAATGAATAACATGCAATCAGATCCTTGTTTTGCCTGCTGTAATAAATATTTATATTTCTACATAGTTCACATGAATAATTTCCAGTTTGTTAAGTGATTCAAGGGAACACTCTAATATGACTAATTCTTAGTTGTGGTATTTCTGGTTGTTTAAAGATTATAATATTTTTTGTACTGCCTCAATAGCATAAACAGTAAAACAGTGAACAACAAATAATTAGCATTTTCATTTGTGCACGCATATTTTTTCATTCACATGATTAACAGTCATTCCCAAAACATTTGCTTAGTGCATCTGCCTAACTTGAAGAAGACACCTTAAGTTTTCTACTTTCTTTTTAGATTAGATGTATGTGTTTAGTCAATACAATAGCAGGTACAGAAATTCACAAGGCAGCACATAGCAAAAGGAAAAAGTCCTGAGCCAATAAATATCAAGCAGTTCTAAACTGAATGTAGACAATTAGAAAAACATTGTAAAAGTGTCAACAAACTTTTTGGCTGCATTGAGAAAGGTGTAAAGAAAAAAAAGGCAAAATATTATTATATGATTATGCTAGGTGATAAGACAGTGTTCTCTTTCTCTTTCTTCCAACAGGAAGTAGCAGAAAGAGGAAAGATGCAGAGAAGTGCAACAAATTTGACAAGAGCAAAAAGAATAATTTTAATAGGTAATCTAATGGGCTGTAGCACTGGGACTGTGTTCAAGCCCCCACATGGCTGCCTTTTAGAGAAGTGGCACTGTTCCTACATAAAGTGCAGAAGCTGAATGATAGCAGACTAGGTGTGGGCTACTGTGTTCATTATCAAACAAAATTATTGGGTTCCATACTCAGCAGCTCTTCTGTTTTTCCACAGTGAACAAGTTAGGAACTGATTGTTCTTTTAATGACAAGGGTGCTCTTTATTTGGCATGAGGGAAGGGGTGTTTATTTGGATCATTTCTTAAGTGAATTCACCCGTATACAACACTAGGTAGTGCAGACATCAGGCTAACCTTCCTTCACAGTCTGGAAACTAAATTTTGGACCTAACTCCTACTGTATCACTATAATTCCAACCTGGCACTCTGCTATGGAGAGATTTCTAATCATGTCAATTTTTGCCACGTAACACTAGTTTTTTGACGGACTAGGAAAAGGCCCACTAGGAGTTAGACCACAGTAACTTGTCAAAGATATCTACCAACTTTTCTTCTCAGGCTTTTCAGTTCTAATAAACAGAGTGGCATGGTGATATTATCACACTGCAGATAGCCCCAGCTGCAGCATCGATCCAGTTAGGGTTCTGCACTTAGCTAATGTATGTACAGCTACGTATTTTTTGTTAATTACTTTCCTCAGAGATATCCAATTTTCAAAATGCACTTTTAGCTCATTTGAGATCCAATCAGCATTCAAATCAAGTACTGAGTCAGCAGATTTTTAGGTAACCACAATAATTATTTTAATCTTTCAGAAACAAGAAGCTACTCACAGTTTGGAGGGGGGGTGATAGTGTTATTGTATATCAAGGGAACAATGCTCTGTTTCAAATATTGTTTAGCAATGCAGATGAGACTGTGAAAAGATACATTTTCAGCAGGCTATAGTTATGGATGCAGAACAATGCTAGACAAAATGTTAATTATATTTGCCTCAAAAAAGAAGTTGAAAAAAGGGATTTTTTTTTTTTTAGCCTCAAGATAAAAAGCAGTCATAGATTCATATTCAGCTGATGACAGTAGAATTTTTTCTTCCATGCACCACTTCTTATGCAAAAAAATGACATAAAAAATCAAGAGATAATTGATGTAATGAAAAATGAAACTTGGGAAAGTTTGGATAAAAAATAAATGAAGTATATTCTTGCATTTTTAAGGGTTTTTTCTGTGGACACAAATGTAGGCACACATATGCTATGCAACCTCAATAGACACCAATAGAACTTTGAGTTTTAAAAGGGTAGCATATGGAAGCTTCTATCCTAATACGTAGAATCAACCCACTGCTTATTTTTTAAACAAAGCAGACACCAAAAAAAAGGTATAGCGTTTTCTCTGACTCTGCTTTCAATGACACTCATACATCAAATGTTTTCAGAAGTACTGCAAAATTGCAAAGACTGAGGTTTGCCTACTGTTAATAAGGTGTTCAGTGAAAATTCATTCAGTTGAAAAGCAATATCATTGAAAAAAAACATGTTTAAAAGAAATAGTCCTAAAACTCCCTTCTACCCATTTCCATTCAGTTATACATTAGTGATGTAATATCATCTTCCTAACAGCCTGTCATGCTATTCTCTTTTTTTGACAAAAAATAATAGGTTTTTGTGCTTCTTTTTTCATGTTCCTTTAGTTTTTACTGCTGCTAATGGATCCTTTTTCTTTGGAGAGGGAGAAAGATGCCAGTTATACATCATCCTATTCTAGAACAAGAGGTGAAGGACATAGAAGAGAACATTTGCATAGTAGGCATCTTCACCTGACCCTTACTATTTCTTTGAAGAATAGCAGGAACAAAGCTGATGACCTGTCATCTTCTGCCAAGAAAAGGAAACCAGCAGCAAATGGCCTTCCATCCTGACTGTGACCTTGAAATCCAGAAAAACTTTAAAAAAAAAAAAAAAAAAAAAAGTGCTGGTCTTTCAGCAAACGTGTTACAGCTGGACAGGACAGAGCTTTGCATTTTGTGAGATGGTTGACCTTACCACAGTTCAGAGACATAAGAAAATAATACAGATGTAGCAGTCTTTTTATGCTAGAACTTTAATGCAATTCTTGGTCTAACCAGTAAAAATAATTCAAACATCCTGTCTTATTTTTGAGGAAATGAAGGTTAGTTTTCATAGCTATACACAGAGTTCTTTGATACAAGGAGCTAACAAATTATGTATTCAAATCACTATTTGGTTCTGCTGTAGCAGGCTGTACATAGAACCATAGAATGGTTTGGGTTAGAAGGGACCTTTAAAGGTTGAAATCCCCTTGTGAACAGCAGGGACATCTTCAACTAGGTCAAGTTTGCTCAGAGTCCCAGCCAACCTGACCATGAAATTTTCCAGGGATGGGATATCCAGCATCTCTCTGGACAACGTGTTTCACTGTTCCACCACTCTCTTGTAAAAAAATGCTTCCTTATGTCTAGTCTTAATATACCCTCTTTTAGTTTAAACCCATTACCTTTGTCCTATTTACTACAGGTCCTGCTGAAAGGAAGATGGATGTCCCTATCGCTCTTGTAAGCCCTTGAAGAACATAAAGGCTGCAATATTGTCTTTCCAGAGCCTTCAGTCTGTTGTTCAGTCTGAACAACCCCAACTCCCTCCGTTGTTCTATAATTCTGATCTTTTCTGTGGCCCTCCTCTGGACCACCTCCAACTGTTCTATGTCTTTCTTGTGCTGAGGGCTCCAGAGCAAGATATAGTACTCCAGGTGAGGTCCTTGTACCAAAATTATACGCATATCATAACACCATATTTTTTGAACTATAGTGGAAAAAATGTGTTCTGAGCAAACGAGGACTCTGTTCATCAATGAAATATATGTCACCATTGTCCGTTTATTTTCTTTAATTCAGACCCTAATGGAAAGTGGCATCTATTTGAGAGTAAGACTCAAACATAGAAATCTACAATAAAGCGTGAATACAAGTAGAGAGAGGAGCCATGACTGCAGAAAAAAAGAGTGCTGACACAATGGTTTTATATGTACTGACTCTATTGTGCTATGGTTTGAATGCATGAGACAAAGTAGTACCTCTGATACAATAAGATATTTTCATTTCCTGACTAACAAGTATTAGTGAAATAAGGCTTCCTGTAAAATAAACCTTAAATTTTGAGGAATGTAATGCAGTAATTTTTTCCTGTATCAGCCAATGACACCACTTACATTAAGATTCCACTGAAGTTTTTAAACCGTACTTCCCATCACTTGAAACCTACAGAAACATGCTGTAAGGACAGAGTTTAGGGTTTATTTATTCTCTTTATGAAAAAGAAAAAGGGTCTGGCTAAATTGATATGCCAGTTCTCAGGCATAAATATTTTTCTCTTTTTAGGTAAGTTTTAATATGTTCTTTTCATATAAATAAAGAGTGACATAAACTTACTCTTTTAAGTTCTCTTTCACAGTTGGCTGCTTGTGCTGATTGAAAGAAAGGACAAGTAAACAAGTTAAAAGTCTTTTAAAACATTTCTTTAATGCTTTATGCATGCACTGGAGAAGTATTAGCTAATGCTGCAAAGAACTATGCAATTTGGTTGCTAATATTGCAGACAAAACTTTCCTTGTAGAAACAATCCAGTGCCAGATACTTGACTTGACATCCTGGCGAGAGATTTCTATAGGACCTTGCAAAATAGAAATTAATTTAGAATACCAGAAAGTAGTATAGAGGCTACTATACAGGCAGAAACAAAGCATCCTTGGGACTAGTTCTTTTATTCATTTAAATAGTTTTAAATGCAAGGTTTGTACAGGGAATTCAAAGCCCAGCAATTGCATTAGGCATATCAACCATATGCATAATAATTATCAGAAATATTTTAAATTTTGGTCATGTGTGTTGCTTCATTCTGGGTTCATTTGTCAATTTGAGTGCTAAATAAGCCATCGTGTATTTAAAAAAAAAGGGAAAAAACCTTGAGCTGAAATGTTGATTAGACTTCAGATTAACAAATTGTATCAATCTCTTCACCAAGGTATGTCCACAGAGGGTGCAGACGCTCTGCTTGTGGCCAGCTCTGGTGCCTTTTGTGACACTGTCTTCCGTGTTAGTGGAAAGTGCATTTATCCCATCTCTCAATTCAGTGTTCTATTGCTGCTTATTGAAATTGCAAAAAGTTGTTTTAGATTTCTTTCTTCTCACCTCTTCTTCAGGAGCTGTACCTTACCTAATAGGAGGGCTTGAATGCTCCAGAAAATCTCAGCATTGTAGAATTATAAAAGACTGATGACCTGAAATTCTAGAAATGTCAAGGAAGTGCAAATGAAATTAAATACTGCCTCTTCCTATCGTCTAAAAAACCCCTGAAGATAAATTAGATGAGGTTATTAGTACCGTTAAAACAGGGTCTCTTTTCCTAATTAAAGTATCTAGGACAGTGTCTAGGATGCAGCCAAGAGATTTTAGGCTCCTTCATTACATACGATACACTAGTAGATCAGTGGAAGCCTTAATTGACCTGAAGCTTTGTTGTTTCCTATCTTTTCACACATTTAGGCCATTAACATATCAAGGGAGATCTGGCTAGAGAGGGCTGATGGCTAAAACAGTTAGAGAGTGGGCTATTAGACAACTGCCAGAATATCAGAAGTTTTCAAGTGTTTGTATTCTCTTTTAGGGACTTATTTAATAAAACTGCATTTACAGGGGGCTGTCCAATATCCTGCAGTACCTTGTCCAGTATGCTGCATTCTGGTATGGGGTGAAAAGGAGAGATAATGAATGCAACTAATTTACATTTCCTTTTTGTCAGTCACAATAGGTTTTTTCATGTAAGTAAAGTTATGGCATTTTTCCACTTAGTGGTGTCTTGCTCACCAAAATCCCACTTCACTCCAAGGTACCTTGAGCTGTTGCAGAGACACATCACAAGAGCATAATTCAATTACAGGAGGCCTCAGACTAACAGGAATTTCTGCCAGGAGTGGGAGACCTTAGCAGAACAACCTCTGCTGAATCTTGTGTGCCACCTGATTTCAAGTGGTGGTGTGTGGCTCTAATTTAATACAGACAAGGGTGCAAAGCAAATAAGGTGAATCATTTAGGGCAATAATATCTGAAAGGTAGGATTTCTATAAGTTTTATCTCAATACTGTCTTACTGGTATGTGTTTTCAAGCAACTGTTAGCAGTCATTGTGAGGTTAAAATAGTTCATCATTTTATCAGAATTATTGAGGGTATGACTGGAGACTTTATAGTGTGGTAGTGCTTTCTGTCACAATTTAATGGTATATTGATCTGGGAATGAGTGAACCATCATGACCTTCAACTGCTTACAGATGCTTTCAAGGGAAAAAGCTTAAGGAGGTTATTTCTGAGGAAGTGGTTATGGTGAGCCAGAAGCCATCTGGATGCATGCCTCCTAAAGAGCATAGCGACTTGGGAAATGCTTGCCTAAATAATGAATGCCTAAAAAGAGAGAGATCACCAAAGATTATGGCCAGCCACTATATCACAGGCAATCAATAAAGCCATCATGAGACTCATTAGTAGATAGCAGATTCCAGTCATAGGCTGGTTAGGATCTATGTTTAGAGGTGTCTTTGCTCACAGTGTAGCAAGTATGCAGGCCAAATTATGGAGTCATTTTTCAGTGACATCACTAAAGATCACAATTTGTACGGGAGTGATTGTAGTTCAGAAAAACACCAAGCTCTTTTAGGGTCTATGTTACCAATGCACTTTCTTATTCTATATTCAATAGATTTCTTGTCCCCGATTTTATTTCTTTTCCCCAGCTATTCTCCACAGAAATTGAAAATAATAGTAGCCAGAATGATCAGATAAACATTCAAAAGTTCAGAAACATCTTCAAAAATCTTGAAATCCTGACATGGACACATTGGCTTTTTCTTTGAGATGCCCTGTCCTTACATAAAGAGATTAGGAATGTGGATCTTGGTGTCATGGCAAAGATACATTAAAAAATAAATCAGATCACCTATCTACTGTAACAGACAGATGGATATATAGCTAGTTAGCTAGCTAGATAGATACATAGATAGATTAGGTGAGAAAAGTGTATGTCCAGGAAAGAACTCTGACTGTAGTTTCACAATGGTGAATTTTGAATTTTGCACATCATGGGTATGCAACCTGTATTTTCTGTTGTCTGACAGCTTCATGTATCTTTGGTTGGAAACAGTTTTTTGCTGAAGGAGAACACTCTACTTTTTTGCTTCTCTGTAAAGCTTTGTAAATGCCTCTTACGTAATTTTTTGCATTGCCTGATATTGCAGCATCAAGCATGCTGAGTAACACACCTACTGGAAAAGCACTCTCCTGTCTGTTTTGACAAAGGCACGTGCCAGTAGGCATTTTGAGCCCATCAAAAAAAAGTTGATTATCTAATTATTGATATACTTAGACTCTACAATCCAACATCCTAGTTCTAATACAGTTGATGTGATTTTTAGCATAAGCCTTGTCTTAAGTGAAAATTATCTTGAGGGAGCAAGGAGCTGTAATGACCTTTAAAATACCCATATATACTTTATTGACTAAAATGCAGAGAAGACAAGGTAGACAATAAACCATATTGAATATGCATTACATGGCAGTAGGGTGGGGGGGGGAATAATTTGTCTGAAATCGAGTAAATAGCCAATAAAAATTCACCTTGTCTCTATATTGTCCTAGGAGAGGCAATCACATTTACATTTATTAGAAGTAATGATGTAGTGTCCTGCAGATAATTAACACAATAAAATGCTGTTAATTTCACAGTGTCATTAAAAAATTTGCCAGTTTAAATTAGAAAGTGATTAACCCTCTGAGCAAGGCAATGACATTTCCATTCCCAGTCTGTGAATTAAATTTGCAAGATTTTTTTTTTGCTTTGAATGTGAAATACTCCACTAATGTTGTCCTTTATTTTTCCACCCTTCCACTCTGTCCAGTAAGGAAATTCACAGGCTAAACTGTGTGAATTCATTACTATTTCACACAGCTAAGCCAAGCTTATACCACAGGCATGGATGTGTTAGTTACTAGAGGATAAAGTCTCTCTAAAAGAAAAAAAGAACTAATAACCCCTGATAAGCAGAAGTTCACTGAGTAATGAACTCCTTGTTGGTGCATGTAAGAGAGAAAGGTTTTTCCATTAATGAGGTGTCTCCAGAAAGATTTTCATTCTGTATAATGACAGCAAATCCTTAACCTTTTGCCTGGACACTACTTTATCCATTTACTGTATCTACTTCTTCCACAACCTGCTTTAATTAATACCTTAAAACAGGAATAAACTCATTAAAAGAATAGATTTATTGCACAGTAATTTAAATACTCTAACTAAAGTGAAATCCTCTTAAAGAATGTTTAATGAGGGGACAGAACCATGAACAAATGAAAACTCAGGTCAGTCATAGGATGGTCCAACACATTAAAGCAACTCTTAACTGAATAATTTAATGCATGAATTTACATGGCTGTTAAAAATATGGTTGATTAGGCACACCCACTAAAAAAATTCAAGATACATGAATAAATTAGCAATGTAAAAAGACTATACTTTAATGGAAAAAATGTTTCCAAGGTACATAAGTTTAATTGACAAATCCTGTTAACTAATAATGAGATTTAGGCTCAAACACTGCTAAAATTTAATTAGAAATAAAATCCTAAATAGTATCCTGTAGCTTTACCATATGTTCCATATGTTCAGGGTTCTTCTTATTATAAGGAAATACCTCCACTGGAAAACTTGTTTCAGCAGACAAGGGAAAAAAAAAGATTAATGCAGTACATTCTCCATACCACCCTTGCCTTTCAGTTACACCATTCCCCAAATGACACCCATGCTCAGAGTGCAGTGACCACGCAAAGATTTTGACAAAGCCATTGATTGCTGGATTTTTGGTAGGTACCAAATCATAGATGAGCTTGACGCCTTCATAATATCTCACTGGCTCCTGTTCCAGGTGAAGTCTGAGCCACTGTCAACACTTGGGGATCAGAAGCTCAGCTTGAGTCGTCTAAATCAGCATGAAGCAGCCTCCTACAGTGCAGTGATAGCCACCTACACTCAAGTGCAAAATCTAGACCAGACTCAGAAGCAGAACAAGACTTCATCTTTGTTTTCCCTGCAGAGAGATGGGGTGACATTTAAAGTAAAGAGTATAATAATTTTTGCTATCATCCGGGTTTGTCTCTTTAACAGAAGTTTTTAAAGAAAATCATCAATCATGCACTTGCTTGATACAACTCTTTAATAAGTTATTGTACCAATTTATAGAAAATATATAAGCTTGGATTCTCAAATACGTTTTATGTAAATCAAATAATCGTTTCTCAATTATTTAAGGTACTGAAAGAAAATAATAGTTGTCTTCCTTATCTACCAATACCTACTTCAGACCTTGTGAAGTCATGTCCTCCAACAAATTCACCAACAGAGGTAGTAGCAGCTGCAGTAATTGTAAGAGAAAAGAAGGCCTGAAGCCAGAGAAGAGTTCAGCTTTAGACAGTCCAGAGGAAAATTTGAACAGTAGACACAAACAGGAGGAGTTATTAATTTTGGTTTGTCATGATAAAGACGCCACAACCAAAATCCCTTTTCAAGGAAGCATCTCGAACCTCTATGTCCGTTTCTGCAGAGCAGCCTCTCTACAGAAGTCTCCTCATCAGCTTGCATTTAGGGAACATCCAGACACATTCAGAGAAGGCACTAAGCCACCTGCTAGTAACAGGTAGCAGGAGGTAACAATCTCCTGCCTCTTTCAGACGTACATTTTGAGTAGTTCACCTCTTCTGTTTCTTCAGCAACCCATTTTTTTCTCCCCAAAGAACCAAAGATCTGACCTTCTTCTACAAAAAGTCCTTCCCAGGTTTCTGATTGTGCCTTTCTAACACCCACTTAATATTTACTTACGGACCAGGGACTACTGTTCCCCTGGCACCTACTGGCAGTTAATTCCTGGAAGAAGAGACATAGTCCCATGTCTGCACTGGCCCAAGACTAGTTCTATAGGGAAAAGAATTCTCCTACGGCAATTCTTCAGCACAACCAATTCACTGGTTCTCATATAAAGATAGATTTATAGAAAAATAATCACTTTATACTTCCCCAGATTTCTTGAGCAGAAAAAAATCTGGTTTTGTTAACTTATTAAATTATCTGTTTTCATATTGGGAGATTAAAAAGAAAAAAAAAAAGGAAAATAAATGTTTGGAAGCAACCATATACAAATTAAGAAAGTTGTAAAGGGTGGAGAGGAAAGGTAGTAAAAAAACCCCTTCCACACAACTATCAAGTTGACAGATATTAAAGCAGAGAACTGACAGTAGTTGCTCTTGAATGAGTATTCAACAGCACTACAAATCTGAGTAATACAGAAATTTCCTTTACAAATATTGTCAACATTAATCTTTTCCAAAAACCCCCAATGACATGCTTTTCTCCTTCATGCACAATGGTTTTATATTACTGTAGAAATGTTATGGGTAGCACCTGCTACATATAACATTGCAAAATAGTTTGTATACTTGTCTTTGCAGATTCATGACTTCCTGGACCATTCATTTTTGGGACCAGCAATTTTTTGCAGGTTTTATCTCTGCCTGAAAGTAAGTACCTTTTAGAGTCCCCTGCAGCTATTTTTTCAAGTTGAATGCAGTTGAAAAATAATAATTCACATTCTCATTTAAAATCATGACTGTTCTCTTTTTCATGAAACAAAAATACAGAGTTCAGATATCTGAAATTTGAAAACCAACTTTCGACAAGAGTTTGAAACTGTACATTTTCTAGTTGTGACAGCCAAAAAATTGTGGAGCATCTGGCCTGAGAGCAGTTAATATCACTGAGAGAAGTGGACGAGCATTTGGATACAGAATTCTTTCACTGAAGCAGTCAAATCCCTAATGAAGCACTCTAGCTCTGCATCAGCTCAGAGTGAGCTGTGGCTATGCAAAAATGTGCTGAGCCCATTATTTGACAAATAAGACAAGTTGTCACTGCTGCTGAAAGTGGACCAAATGGATGGTGCAGAACTATTTCTGAATGCAGATTATTTATTGGTTTTATCATATGAAGGTTTCATGCATAGAGTCTAATATGTGCGGAGATTTCATGATGTATATTTTTGCTCTTCTATAAAAGGAACTAAAAGCTAAGAAAATGAAATTTTATATTTTACAATGAAACTGTAAAATATAAAAACTGGTTTTGATAGAAATGGTGTAAAACTTGAATTTTGGATGCAATTTGTTTTCAGTCTCATTCATCTGATGCATTTCTACAGCTTACTGATATGGTCAGGATATCTTTTGGACTTTAAAGTTCCAGCTTCTTTTTACAGATTATGTTAAAATTAACTAAAATTGCTGTGCTAACACCTCAGACAAAAAAACCCATGGATTTTCTGGGTAGAACTATCACTGGATAATAGGGTGTTGCTGTAATAATTTAAAAATTTCCATCCCAACTACCAAAATTAAAATAAATATTGGTTATTCATTCTCAGGAAAGAGTGCACATGAGTTAAGTGATATCCCTAGATTTCAAATTAGTGTGGCCCAAGGCAAAGCTTTGCAAAGATTACAAAATTGAGTTTCATATGACCATGAACCTGCTGTCATATGTAGGAAAGGGGCTATTCCACCCTTTCCTATAACACAAGCTTTGACTATATCTGCATCCTATTTCTTACTCCCCTGCCCTGTGGGCATCTTGTTAACACATCTTGTAAGCTGGGTAAAAAGGTATTTCACATCCTGTCAGTCTTTCTCTTAAAATTGTTCTCCACATTTATTTTCTTGTGCTGTTAAAGACAAAGTTGATGAGGATTCAGCTGCTGGTGTCCCCTACCCTGTAGATGTGTGATCCTCATGGTGAGAACCATCACGGAAACAGTAGAATTGATATCTACTCTCCTTGTTCCCTGAGACCCTGAAAGGAGTGATGTCCTGTGCTCTTCTCCTTCCATTGTCTCTATTTGCTGTAGGTCACTGCTGAAGCAGAGCCCAATACTGCCATTCTGTTGCTCTGTTCTGTTGAAATAAAGGACTGTGCAGTCCTCTAAAATCAGAACTGACCATTGAAGGATGTGAAGCATGGAGTGGCAGAGTCTGTTCAAGGCCCTTTGCCACAAGCCAGTCACCATCTGCACAGCATATCCTTGTGGTGCGTATTCAGGTTAGATAATCTGCCTGTGTGCTTTTCTTTCTCTGGAGTTCCTGTGAATGTGAGGACATCCTCCCACAACATCTTGCTCTCTAGAGAGAAATCTTTCTCTAGAGAGAATGATTTGATGGGTGGACTGTTAGGTGGATAAGGAATGGGTTGGACGGTTGTATCTGGAGGGTAGTGGTCAATTGCTCAGAATCCTGATGGACATCAGCAACAAATGGTGTCCCTCAGGGGCCCAAACTGCGACCAGTGTTATTTAATGTCTTCATCAATGACTGTGACAAAGGGAACAAGTGCACCCTCAGCAAATTTGCTAATGATGCCAACCTGAGTGATGCAGTTGACACACCTGAAAGACAGGATACCATCCAAAGAAACCTGAACAAGCTTGAGAAGTGAGCCATGGGAATCTCATGAAATTTAACAAGACCGGGGTTCTGCACCTGGGTCAGGGCAACCCCTGGTATCAACACAGGCTGGGTGATGAACAGATCCAGAGAAGCCCTGCCAAGAAGGACTTGGGAGTGCTGGTGGATGAGAAGCTGGACATGACCCAGCCATGTGCACTGGCAGCCCAGAAAGCTAAACGTGTCCTGGGCTGCATCCAAAGCAGGGGAGGGGATTCTGCCTCTCTGCTCTGCTCTGCTGAGACCCCACCTGCAGTGCTGCATCCAGCTCTAGCGTCCCCAGCACAGGGGGGACATGGATCTGTTGGAGTGAGTCCAGAGGAGGCCACGAAAATAATTAGGGGGATGGAGAACCTCTCCTATGAGGAGAGGCTGAGAGAATTGGGACTGGATAAGAGAAGGCTTTGGGGTGACCTAATTTTTGCCCTCCCAGTCTCTGAAAGGAGCCTGTAAGAAAGATGGAGAGAGACTTCTTACAAGAGCATGTTTTAACAAGTCAAGGGGAAATGGCTTCAGATAAAAAGAGGGTATGTTTAGATTAGATATGAGGAAGAAGTCCTTTACTATGAGGGTGGTGAGGCACAGGAACAGGTTGCCAGGGAAGTTGGGGATGTCCTATCTCTGGAAGCGTTCAAGATGAGGCTGGATGGGGCTCTGAGAAACCTGGTCTGGTGGAAGGTGTCCATGCCTGTGACAGGGGGATTGGAACTACATGATCTTTAAGGTCCCTTCCAACCCAACCCTTACTGATTCTAAGATTCCATGATTCACCTATACATACTCAGATTCAGGATGAGGCTAACTTTAGTCCGATTAGCTGTTTTCTTAAACAATTCCTCTTCTTGAAGATATTCAAGTATCTCCAGGATTGACAGGGTTGCCACAATTTTTATTTGCCCTTGGCGCACATACTGCTGTAGACATTACGGCATTTTGGGTAAACAAAGAAAAACTCTTTGTTTTGGCAAAACAGAGGAACCATAGCACCCCAACTTGGAATTAGGATATTTTTCTCTTACAGGAAAGTCTGCGTAAATATTTCAGGACTACTGGACATCATTGTACTGAGAACTCAACCCTTAATCATTTAATTGTGATTTGTTTCCAGACAAGACATTATACGATTAGATACGGCATAATTTTTTCACATCTGTTAAATGAACAGAGAAAGAACAAATGCTTTTAGACAGATAGTTCTTAACAACAGTTTGTGAAGATCTTGCACATATTCAGATTTCAGGAATGGTTCATTGAAACTTCAAAGTTCATTGAAGTTGGTCTTACTGATACTCATTTTGTAATGAACATGACAACACTTGGCAAACGTTCATAAAAATGTTGGGGGTAACTTTCCTAATATATTATTCCTCATCACTAAGGAAAATATCATTCATCTATGTTGTGAGCAGTACATTAAATTATCTAAGAAGTTCTTGGCAGTGCATTCTGAAATGAATGAACCAATAGAAAAAATACTTTGGCTTGATAATTCCTTCTCCATTATGGGCAAAAATTCAATGCTTATACTTAAGTCAATAAATGCTGCATGTCAATACCTTCATTAGTGATTTCTGAAGGCTTTGTTCACTCTTTCATTCTTCTCTTCTTATATTTACTAACAAAGGTGCAAAATGTATACTCTGAAATACTATAGATCTTATTTGGTTGCCATTGGCAATGAGATTCTTGTGTTAAAATGGTAGAGACTTGCAACCATGGATCTAATACTAGAAGAAAATTAATCCAGTAAAGCAGCTGGGACCCACTGGGGGTGTTCAAAAATACTAAAAATGTACACTCTTCTTTCAGCATTTGGAGATTAATGCTGACTTTTCTACAGAAAACTTATCAAATTACTGCAAAATACCATTTTCATATCTTAGTAAATTCCATTCCTCCATAAGTATGATGTCTCATTTTATTCTGACATATGTTGCTTCACCATTTGAGAAATTTAGCTACAAAATAATCTTAAAGTTTATGTATAATTTCACACTTTATCATTCAGTTCATTTTCTTCTAATCTAACTAAATACCACACTTGTGAACAGAGAATGAGTCTGTGATTAACAGGTATTTGCTAGTACCTCATGGATCAGCTGGCATGAATTGCCAGACTGTGATGTTTCACCACTGTTTACTTTTTTGTCAGCACCAGAAGACATGGACTAGTCATGTCTTGTTCTATATTCATGCCATGCAGTCCATGCTTTGAATTTCTAAGCTCATATTTTAATCACTATAGCATGAAAATTAAACTTGGCTTTAAGTCCAGTTACAAGAAAGCTAACATTTGTAACAATAGATTTCTCACAGAATATTTAAAACACTGCAGGTTGGTTAAAAATCAACAAGCTTCCACAAAGGCTAAAATAATTTAGCTAAATAGGAAGTGTTACATATCACATTGATATTTACAAGAAGTTCAGTACTTCATTTAAGTTTCCCTTAACACACTTGACTTACTGATTTTATATCAATACATTGAGCACTTAATTTCCTCAGGGAGATAAAAGTTTGCTCCAAAGGACTTCTCACTGGAATAAAGAAAATAATGGTGGTGGATGACATGCAGTAAAAAAGTTGTGACTGGCCTGTGAAGCCAATTATCTACTTCTAGTTCACCAGCACTTTGACATTTCCTTGGTAAATATTTTACAGTTTCATGCTTAAGTGAGTATATCAGGTGTGAGTGTATAAAGTGGTGGTGGTATTATTATTATTATTATCATCATCATTATAATTATTTTGAAAGGAAGAAATTTAAAATGGGCTGGAATAAGAGGTGACTTAAGGTACACAATCCCACAAAACTCTTCAGCAAGCACTTAACTTTAGAGGTCACTGTTTTTTTAGTAAATAGGACCACTCATGGGTCTGTTTTCTGTTCTTTGCTCAGTAACTATTCAATTCTATTAAATTATTAACTTAATTAAATTTTGTTAATTATTTAATCAGCATTAATTATGTTAATAGTGTTTGACATCACGTTATAGAAAAACCAGGCATAGATTTGTATTCTTATAAAATTTTATCTTAGCCTTAAACGTACTATAAGAACTGAAAATATAGAACTGTAGATTATTAAACAAGTCTTAAATAAAACTGGAATGTATGTGAAGTGCACAGCACAAATTAAAGCACCAACACCTGAATGTAGCATGTGCCACCCAGTGTGAATAACAGTGGAATAGGTATTAGTTTCACAGCCCACAAAGCTCAGAGGCTACAGTTTGTGCACTTGAAAGCTACTCCTCCATTTCATATTTGCTCATCTGTTAATTTGAGTTACTTAACCCCTTGGCAGAACATACCCAGCCACACAACTATTATTAAAGGCCTGATTTTTCTCAGAAGTCAAAATATCTTTTGCTCTTCTCTGCATACTTGATACCTAAAGCCATAGCAAATTTGAATAATCAGTTATATGTAGGAGTATTTTTATCAAAAAACAGAAAGTTTTAAGGTTTAACAACATTAAACCTTAAAACTGCATACTGTGGGGGCCATAAACTTTGAGTTAATTTTTGCTCTGATGAGGTAAGGCTGTCCGCCTCTAAAAGCAAGAAGGTGTACAACACGATCAGCAGACCAAAAGCAAATATGATAAAATCAGAGCATAGGCTACTGTATGCCTTTCACATTTATCAGGGAGATGAAAATCATCTTCATCGGGGAAGAAATGGTATAGTAACAACCAAAATCTCTTGAGCAAATGAAGAGCCACAGGGATGGGCTGAGGAAAACACATATATAAAAAACAAAGGTCACTGCAGACCACTCCACTCTCATAAAAAAAACCACACGTGACAAAACACATTTTAGAAGCCAAATGACCAAAACCAGTAAAAAAATTATAATAAGAAAAAATAAAAGACAAAGTCAATCCATGAACATGACTATTATACAGCATTTTACAAGTGATTTAGGCAAAAGAATTGTTCACCTCCAGCTTCAGGTAAAAAAAAAAAAATAGAGAGGAAAAGAATATATGAGAAGTTCATGAGCCTATAACAAGTCATGGATTTCCATTTTGGCAGCTGGTTCAAGATCTAGAGAAATATTAGTGTATGCTACTCGGCAAAAGGAATTTGTAACTTTCTCTCATTGAAGATGGAGGAGGTCATGAGGCCAATGCTTTGCCTTCCTGAGTCAAATTTCCTACTGTTCAAACTTTCTCAAGATGTACCAGCTTGTGTTGTGTAACCCATGACCGGAAGTAGGTGCTTCAGTTACCACCGCAGCAGCAGCAAAGGCTAGTGCCTTAAATCAGAAGCAACAGTTTCATTAATTCCTTTAATGTTCCTTCTACACAAAAATGCATTTCCTTAATATATATTTCAAAAAATGGATTTGACAAGACAGCGTTTGCTGCAAAGCTCAAATTGTCATGAAATTTACATTATAAAGGTTGACAATATGATCATTATATTTAAAACCTCTCGAACAAGATCCTTTCCACACTGATGTCAAATTACTTGAATTCAAGTGGTGTTATGGCCCATCCTGATGTTCTGTAGGGATATTTCCAAAGAAAATCAATCTATTCTGATGAGATTTATTCTCTTGTGGCACTCTCAAAATTTATATTGCAGGAGTTAAGCGTAGAAATTCTTTTGAATTTGCCACGTTTTATAAACACTGCAAAGATTGAAACAATGTTAATAATGGCCAAAAGAATTTATCAGTACATACATGATAGAGCTAGTGTTAACACTGCCTTTTCTTCAGACATCAGTATGGACCAGTCTATGTGAATAAGAAAAGTGTTTTGTCTGTCTACAATTTAACAGCTGTGCAGAAATGAATGAACATATACATGATGATAGAACATGGAAATTTCACTCATTTTACATTTCCACAATGTTTCCATTTTTTGTAATTTTAGCATCTGTCTTGTAACATTTGGTGATTTTCTCAGCATTTCCGGTCTGAAATCATGAGTTTATGGGAGGTTCCAAATAGCATTCTATTCTCTATTTTACGCGGGGGAAAAAAAGGAAAAAAGGACACAGGGGATGCTAGATCTCACAGAATGTGGCTGTCTTGGTTCTGGCCAGGGAAGGGTTAACTTTTGCAGTAGCCAGGAGGGGGCATGGTTAGGACACAGAGGTTATTCTATACTACTTCATGTCATTTCCAGGGGGCAGGGAGAAGGGAGTCTTTTCTGGGGAGAAGGGGTTCCTTCCATTTGCGTTTCCTTCCGTGATGGAAGGAGCCATTATCTATTATTGTGTGGCTTTTTCTGTGTGAATCATTCCTCTTCTTACACCTTTTGGTATTAATATTGTTGCTGTTACTGCTCATTTTCCTATCTCATTGCTGTTTCCAGTAATTTGTTCTAATCCCAACCTGTGATCTTTGTCCTTTGTGGCTCCAGTTGGAGGTGGGGGAGGGAGAGCAGTGTGTGTTTTTTCTGTGGGAGTACTAAACTGGAGACTACAATTCCTAAACCACAACAGTGGCTATTTTCAACTGCCTGAGATAACATTTTCTGAAAGTGAAAATACAAATGTAAATAATACCTCTCTTTTTTTCATTTTATATATGAGTAAAACATAAGATATTTCAGGATCTGTCCCAATATTTGTCCCAGTGCTTGTAGCACTGGGATTTGCACCCATAAATAGACAGTGTTATTCTAATCTGAATAGATCTTCCTGTAACAAATCATAAACTATGAACATATCTGTAGGAGACATTAACCTAAGCAAGAACTGAAGACCATAACAAAAGGCAAACAGAACATAATCAATCAGTTGCTTTAACATAACTATAAAAACAAGGAACAAATATTTTTCAAAGCATTAGAAACTTAGTTAAGATCTTCTACTGAATTCTAATGGAGAAAACACAGACCTTAGCAATTCAGATGTCCAAGAAAGATGAAACATTCCAAAATGAAAATACATATTAAAAAATTTTTACCCTAAGTAAAGCCAATAAAGCCCCTTAAAATATAGAATCAAACAATCACAGAGACAATTAGGTTGGAAAAGACCTCTAAGATCATCAAGTCCAGCCTATGACCAAACATGACCTTGTTAACTAGACCATGGCACTGAGTGCCACATCCAATCTTTCCTTAAATACCTCCAGGGACAGTGACTGCACCAACTCCCTGAGCAGCCCATTCCAATGCCCAGTCAGAAGAATATGAATATAGAGGAATATGATAAAATTATCAATACATACTAATGTCTAGAATTATTTCAATTAATGAGATTAGCAGAAAAAAACATCCAGAAGGACAAAACCTCATGCACCTTTACCTCCATCAACAACTGAATCAAATAATCTATTAATCACAAAAAGGAGAACAACACCTGTATACACATACAGTCTGTAGGATGTGATAACATCCAATGCAACCAGGAAATATTTGAGTTGAGGAGAGGCTTATACATGAAGACTGGGAAATTACAAGACAAGACATTTCTGAATCTAGGGAACAGAAACCTCAGCATGTCATCTGGGGAAGGCATGGTATGAGAAATGCAGTTGTGATGAATTAATCACTATGAGAACAGTGAGATAAAAGTCTTCCACTATCTTGGACTTATTTTTCAGCCTTTGTTGAGGAAAAGGATGATGTTCCACTTTTGAGATGTGCAATTCCAGAAGTCTGTAATCCAAACTTTTCTATAACAATTAATTTATTTCCAGTGCAAGTAACATTTATCTGAATCAGGATATTAGAAAAGCTGCTATGCAGTTACACCACTTTTTTGTTTTTTATACCACAGATTAGTTAGCCTTAATACAACAACTGCATATTACTGATACAGCACTTCTTGCAAGGATTTTGCAAATAAGAACTCTTTTATATATCATCATGGTGCGCCTTGAGACTTGTGCTGCCATCATGGGCAGCAAAAAAAGAGGTGGGTTGGTTGCTATAGGATTTCTCACACAACCTCATCAATTCCTTTTTTCCAAGAAAAAGACCCACCATGGTATTTCTCATCAATCTATTAGTTTACGCTTTTTCTTTAATTCTTGTCTCAAAAGCTCACATGTACTTACAGCAGGCATTACGTTATTCTTTAGGATTCCACATTTTTTCAGTTTTAGTCTCTGTCCTGCTGCCTAGTTGCCCTCTCCTAACAACTTTTATACCCTTCTGTCAAATATAATTGAAACTGATCAACAGGATTGAGTCTGAAGGCACTCAGGTCCTACAGGTGTCATGAAAATTGGCATCTGGACAGAGAAAGACCTTATCATCTCCCGAGGTAAAGGATGAAGCAGAGGCAAAATTTTTCTTCTTCCATTTTGTAAGCCAGTCAGCACACACACAGCCTAAACAGTCACAGTAAGTACTGCCTTTGCCAAGTACTCTGTTTGACCTCATTGCAGGAAATGGGTAGAAATCTAACTAACCTTACCTATGATATCAGTAATCACCTCCTACCTCTCAATTTCCCTGAGTTCTATGGGGCTTGTTCCCCCAGAGACACAGGTGCAAGATGTTGCCAATGTGCTGACAAAAAGACCCATTGCTCTCTGAAACACAGAAAAGGCAGGCATACAGGTTCTCCAGCAAATTACCCCACCAAAGAAAGAGGTGAGAATACAGCTTGTCCCACATCAGAAAATCCCCTGTTTAAACCTATTAAGAGCCCTGGACCCCATGCAGTTTTTGAAAGCCAAAAACTGCTGATCATTTGTTCTGTGGTTTCTTGTCTTCATTTTATGTGTGTTCTCTAGTTCTTATCAGAAAAACAGCCCTGATTTTTTATCACATTTCAAACTTGGAAATTACTTTTAACCATTATTATACTGAGTTAAACCACACCTGATTCTGCTTCCAGTTAGAATGCTAATTTACTAGAGCTTGACCTGTGTCAACATGCTGTGTTTATTTAAAAATTCTTGTAACGACCAGACTGGATTTTGCTCCCTCCTTCCCAATATCGCTAAAACATTATGAGCTGACAGTTCGCTAAACACCTGACTTGTTTCAACACCTCTTTCAGCACACTTCATTTTTAATAAACTGCCATTGTAAGTGGTTTTTTCCTACCCCGTTCTATACAGGATGAGGTCAGGTCAATGAACAGCTGAAGCCTCTTCTTTGTTTTCCCCCTGAGTCAGTAATAATGAATGTATTGTTTGTGAAAGGTTTAGAGCTGATAGCAAAAATAGAGGTAGCACTAATCTGGCCTGTGGCTGTCAGAGCAACTTGATTCTGAATTCATTGCAAGGGGGTGAGAACCACCATCTCCTGGGTAATAATTCAATCCTATCTTTCTGTTCATTGAGCCCATAGACTTCCTTTGCCACATTAATTCCGCTTGAACTATAATAACCTCCTGGCTGGCAACTGCTATTGATAAATCACAAGAAAAACTGGCAAACTGACATTGGAGGTGGACAAGCAATTGTGCACAGTAGAAAAATTCAAAATGAAGTGTGATCAATAACTAGTATTGTCAGGAAAAAAAAAAAAGTATTGCTTTTTTTCTCATTTTAGACAGATTAAGACATTTTACAAGCACTCAGACTACTGGAGATTTTGAATACCCAGTACTATTTTACTTCAGGCAGAATTTTTCAATCAACTTTTAGTTAATTAAATATGAAACAATCCAAATTACATTAACCAATGCCTGCTTTCACTCCAGTTTACAGTATCATCATAATACTTCGTTCTTCTGTCTCTTTATCTATTTTTGCAGGGTTTTATGCTTCACTCGTGCAGGAGCTCTCAAGAACCAGCCCTGGAGGATGCCCACTGTATTCAGTGAGTCCCTGTATGATAACAATCCGACTGTCAGGAACGAAATCATCTGTGGCTACTTATTTATTGGAGGAAAAATGAACCTTGCAACCTACTTGTCCGTAACTAGAGCACATAACTGTCTATTGTCATTACATGCCATCCTCACCTTCACCTCATTTTAAATTTCCTGTTGCATTTTATATGCTGCATCTTTTCCCCAGTGGCTCTGATCTTCAAAAACTCAGAGGTCTGGATAACTTCATTTATGCAAGCAATCTAACCAAAATCAAAAGGACTATATGCAGCTAATGAAAATACACATGGTTTATAAACCCATGAGAGACAAAGGACTTAACGATCTCTTCAAGAGTGGATTTCATCTTGTAAAATGCTCATGGCTCACACAATTCCAGGATAACATGAACCTCGGTGAGGAACATGTTCATAATTGATAAGGCTGATCAATATTTGGCAATTCCCTCTGTGAAGTGCATATAGGTTCACATTCCAATTTATAAAGAAAACTACAAAAAAATAAAAACTGCTTTAAAAAGGCAGGCACCTGGGATTATTACTTAAAAAAGGAAAACAGATGAGGTGGTTGTTATTTTCAATTAAAATTTAACACAGATGTTTCCCGTAGTAATAAGGCACATACATTCCATTTGAAAGAAAGTAATTTGAGTTTCTGTTTTCATTTTTTTCTTTAGTACAACTAGGAAAACAAATATTTTTGAAATAATTTCATTTTGTTTTTAAACTTCCTGTGCTAAAAAAGAACATTTCCTACAACCTGTGCTGATTACCTTCCATTTTGCATATGGCATTTTATTTACAATTTCAAAATGTACTGTGGTAGTCAAGTGAAGTACACATTTCACCTTGAATGTGTTTTTGTCAAGGCTCGTTTTTGCCACAATATAATACCTTGCTCCAATTACTCTGAAATTTTTATATTTTGTGCTTGCTAGCCATCTGTGGTTTTTTTCTTTTTTGTTAATCCTCCTCTCCCCGCCCCCTCCCCCCCCCCCCCTTCTTTCTTTTCCAGTTGTCAGTGGATCTCAGAATATTACAGAATAGTTAGGGTTGGAAGGGACCTCTGGAGATCATCCAGTGCAACCCGCCTGGCAAGGCAGGGTCACCTGGAGCAGGTTACACAGGAATGTGTCCAGGTGGTTTTTGAATGTCGCCAGAAAGGGAGAATCCATGACCTCTCCAGACAGCTGTTCCAGTGCTCTGACATCCTCAGTGTAAATAAATTCTTACTCATGTTGAGGTGGAACTTCTTGTGTTTTAGTTCAGGGCCATTGCTCCTTGTCCTCTTGCTGGGCACCACAGAAAAGTCTGTCATGATGCTCGTGACACCCTTTGAGCTTTTTCTATGTATTGATGAGATCCCCTCTCAGTCTTCTCTTCTCCAGACTAAACAGGCCCAGCTCCCATGGTCTCTCCTCATAAGAGAGACGCTCCAGACCCCTGATCATCTTTATGACTCTCCCGCTGGACCCTCTCCAGCAGCTCCATGTCTCTCCTGTGCTGAGGAGCCCAGAACTGCACACAGAACTCCAGGTGTGGCCTCAGCAGGGTTGAGTAGAGGGGGAGGATCACCTCCCTCAACCTGCTGGCCATACTCTTCCCAATGCACCCCAGGATGACATTGGCCCTCCTGGCCACAAGGGCACTGCCAGCTCATGGACAGCTTGTGATCCACCCAGAGTCCCAGGTCCTTCTCTGCCCAGCTGTTCTTCTCAGCCCAGCCTGTGCTGGCACTTAGGGCTGTTCTCCACCAGGTGCAGGACCTGACAGTGGCCCTTACTGAGACTCCACCCAACTCTCCAGCTTTATAAGGCCCTGCTGAATGGCAGCACAGGCTTCAGGTGTATCAGCCACCCCCCTCAGGTGTATCAGCCACCCCCCTTTGTAGGACTCATAGGTAAGAATTTCATTCAGGAACATGAGCTGCTACCACAGAGGCCACCTACCTACCTTAAAGAGTATCTCAAAGCTGCCACATCTGTGATGTGAGGATAATTGTACCAGAGAAGCCCTCCTGTGTACACTGATGGCCACATGGGACCAGTGGGAGACAGCATGCAGAGCTTCACACTGGGTAATTCACAGAGATTAGAAAGATAAAGCAGGGTGTGTTGAGAGATCAACTGTGATGAATAAAGGAAAAAAAAAAGAAGAGTAGGATGAATACTTTCACTCCACTGGGAAGATGAGAACTACTTAATATGTTGGTGGGCATCCCTAGAATGGATTTTTAATCAACAATTCTCATTTACTGGAAGAGTGAGCCTATGAACAGACTAATACTACTGAGTGACATTATGGGCCATTCATCTGCTTAACTTGTCTGAAAATTTGAGCCACCAGTGAAGGATTATTATTGATTTTCAGGCTGTCTTTGTTAAATGCCTGATATACTGTACCACTCTCTTATTCCACTCTCCCTCCATTGTCACTGATATTAAAATGAAACCCACCTATTATCAAATCAATCATGCCTGATAAAACTACTCAGAGTAAAATGATGTGCATCATATTTACCCACTGAGATTGAAAGGTAGAATTTCAATCACTCAGGAAATGTGCTTTTTATTTATTTATTTATGCTTTTGATAAACTGGGAACTACTGCAGCAATTAATTACAGCTGTTTAACAGAGTCTGTATGAGGCAGGAACTATTGCCTTGTGGTTGAGATGTTGAACTGAGATGAAGAGTTGTCATTTATGCTTCTGGTTTTGGCAAAGGCTTCTCTTGTAACTTTAGGAAAAGTGATTAATTTCTGTGGACCACAGCTCCGGCAATAAAAAATTAGCTACAAATTTTCTGTAACTTAAAAACTAAGGACAAAGCACCACTCTTCACGTGGAGGTGGCTATGCAGACAGATAAGAAATGGGGAAAGTTGAAAAAGACACAGTTAAAGAAAGAGGTCATGTCATAGAAAATAAAAAGAAAAATGTTACAATATCTGCCTGTGTGCCTGGGGTTCACCAGTCAGGAACAATCCCCAGAAATGATCTTAGCAGCTCAGGCACAGAGACTGAGATGGAGATTTCACATTGGGAGTCTAATGAGCAATGAATTTCCAGGTCATCAGCACTCCATCATCTTTGGCATAGTAAAACCTCAGAAAAATAATAGACCCAAAAAGCTTTTTGAGTTTGCAAAAGGAAAGAAAACCTTCTCCCTGGGTTTTCCAATTGGCAAAGACCTAATCTTGAGTATGAAATAGTGTTCCGGTCTGGCCAAATTTAGAAATATATCCTCTGATAGAAGGCAAGCTACAACCACCCCTCCCCCACCAGGTTTGGGAAAAAATGAATTTTCCTCGAAGGAAAGAGATAAAAACTATTTATTTAACAAACACACAGGAAAAGGAAAATAATGCTAAATAATAAAACCTCCAGCTCTGCTGAGAGAAACCTGGGAAAATTTCAGAGTCCTTCTGTAGATCTCTCCCCCCCCTCCTTGGAGCTGGGATGGGGTGGTGGGCCCACCTCCAGGGCCAAGGCAGTGGTGCAAATTTCTCCTGATGTATTCTGATGTTGAAATAGTCCAGCAGAGAGAAAAGGGAAAAAATCGGAGTCCCAGGAAAAACAAAAGTTCAACTCTCCGAAGGAAAAGGAAACTCTCCGAGGAAAAAAAACCTGCCGAAAGCTGGCTGGAAAGAAGAGCAAGCCGGGTGCTTCCCTTCCCTCCTGCTCTCCTGCCACAGCTGAATAAAAAGTCCCTATCTCTGTGTATCCTTGGAACATGAAAACAAACTGCTTTGAAAAAGTTTTGCTCAGTTTTTCCTTCCCCCTCTCAGGCTCAGTTTAAAGGCATAGAAAGGCACAAAAATTAATTTCTGGGCATGGGGCAGCGATAGGGGATACACATCATAAAGTCACCCCAAGACAAACAGCTTATTGGCAGATGTAAGAAACAGAAAGAAAAAAGTGCATATTTCATTGAAGACCTATATTTACTCTAAAGGATTTGACTTTTTCAGTCTGTTTCACATGGTCTTAATGTTAAAATCTGAACTTCAGAGTTTTAATACAGTTTGGGTTATCTGAGGACACATGTTCCAAGAGAGGACTTTATACACTGCCTGAAGAATCAAGGGAGAGAGAACCCAGCAGTAAACTTCATGTCTTCTTTGTTCATTTCTTCTACAAATAGAGAGAGCTGATGAAAGCAAAGCAGTAATGATTGTTACTGATATCCTAGGAATATGCTGTTTTAAAAAAAATTGATTGTAAGTCTATCGTTACAAGCAGTGCAACTTTCTTTAGTAACTTGTAAAAGCATTTTGGTAGAACTGTTTGCAATATATCAATTGTATCAGGAGAGTTTGTCCTTAGTTTTAGACTTTCCTAAGACTGCTGACATTATCCTGAAATACTCCTATTAAACTAATCTTTTCAGTAGCCTTTTACATTGTCTACATTTGATATGATTTATCCAGAATTCTGTGATTAAAAACTGGAAAATATTTTCTCAGCAGCAGACCTTACATGGATTAATTTCTGTAGCCTCTGCAATGAACCAGTTCCTTCAGGTACTTCTCTCTGTTACCAAAGTTACTTGAGCTCTAATGACATAAACAAGCAGTGCCTATATAAAAAGACATAACCAAATATATTTTTATGGCCTTTGTTTCTTTTACCCTTCAATATGGTCTAACATGTAGAAGGAGATATCCTCTTATATTAAATTATGTTTTTCCACTTCAATTCACCTAATTTTTCTTACTGCGTTTCTCACTGAAATGAAATACACATGAATTTGTCCCAGTCCCTCTGCAGCATAGTGATTTGCCCATAGTTATTTGGAAGAGCATATTTCAGTCTTTTACTGAATGGACCATTTCTGAGGTGTTATGGGCTCCTAAATAACAGATCAGTTAGACTGAGAGGAACAACAGAGTTTGACACGAGGATGTAAGTGAGGTGTATGAATTTCAGACTAACTGAACTCCATCTAACTCAGCTCTTCCTAGGCTAAACCAGGAGAAGACCACCAGGATGCTGACAGGAGGTTTTTCCTGATGGTTTTTCACGTTATTTCACAGGAGGATGTGACCCAAAGGCTAGGTAGAAGCATTAGGTCTCTCTTGGATGACCTCTGAGACCAGAACTCATTTACAGAAGTGAATATGTGGAGTCCAAGGAGTTTATCAAAAAATACAGGTTACCCAAGTAAGTAACTGAGAATACTTTCAGTACCCAGTCATCTGTACCCTTCTTTTCCTATATAATTCATTTTTTTTTATTGTCCAAGAAAAGAAGCTTGTTTACAGATTTTACCTAGTTTCTAAATGACTACATGGCTGCATTTTAAGCAGATTACACTTTGGAAGCGTTGTAAGGCAAAAGGAGAAACTGGTGGTGCACATGTTGTATTTAAATAGAACTTACATATTGACAGTGGATTTATGAATAGTTTTACTCAGTAAGGGGGAAGAAAGGGTAGGAATTCTTACCAGAGCTGGAATATATATGTATATATATCAATAGGTTAAAGTCTTAAAATTATTCTGACTGTATATACCTTCTAGTTATGGCCTCCAAGAGTAAAGAGTTATTTATTTTACACATTTGCAAGAACCAAGCTGATTGATAGAGACAAAATAATCTCAAAATTTGTTGGCTAAATACTCTCTTCTGCAAGAACTCTGAGACAGTATCCAGTATCTGAAAGTTTACTGAGCTAAATTTCTAGGTGCCTTAGTAACATCTCTTTTTTAGCACAAGAGGTCTGTCCTATTATTATCAAAATGTCTGTAGGAGGGTTTCTTGTGGAGCATGCGACATTGTGTCTAACAGAAGCAGTAAGAAAAACAACAACAATTCAATAATGCTCTTCAATTATCTCTAAATAATAAAAAAAAAACAAACCAAAACGAAAAAGTCCCTCAAAAAACAAATAAGCACACACCCCCCTCCCTCCGCCCACACCACCCTCCCCCCCCCCAGACTAGAGAACCTGGGGATAATGGTATTCATTGTCATAGGAGCAAATATTTCAGTTCCTGGTAAGAAGTTTTTCCCCTATTAAAATAGAAGCACTAGGAAATAAAACGCGAGCAAGCATTTGTGCACTTTTTTCATGGCTTTGTATATTACCCCAACAGCTTTTTTTTGTAGAAGTGTTCAGTGGCAGCATCAGAAGGACCACAGCCACCAGGGAGTTGTTCTATTGTGGCAGGACTGGAGTCAGACTTGGGAAGTGACTGAAAATCAGAAGAGAAATGGATGAAATTTCTACTTCAGTGAAAGCAGCCCCTTTCACCCTTGTACAATGACCTGTGCTGCCTTTTTATTCTGGACAGATATTCTGACTGATTTTTTCTAGAATAGGGAAAATCATGGAATGGGAAATTCACACTCTGATTTTTCCTGTCTGTGTGGCTCTGAATAAATTTCTTAACCTTTTCTCTCTCCTGTTGCCTCATCTATAATGTTCAGATTTGCAAAGACTTTTCAGTGTGTTAATCTTCATTTAACACTGATCAGAGGAACCTCAGAGGGGAAAAAGACAGATTCTCAGATTATGTAAATCAGTATAGCTCTGCTGTTACTCTGGTACGACTGCTGACACTCTAGGACACAGAGCTCATAAAACACTATGTTTGTAAAAACAATGCCAAACCATGAATTTTGGTACTTCAAAGGATTTAAATAGCCACATAGGAATTGCAGATCCATCAAAAATAGAAGGAACCGCAGCTAAACTAGCCCACTTTGAATGGTAGCACTTCCATCGTCTCTATATGCAGCACCTGTTACACGTAGGCCTGGTGTGCCCCTTTGTGAACGGACCTACACACGTGGGTTCAACAGCAATGTTTAACTGACAGATGAACAAATAAATAAGCCTCTCCTTCTGAAAGAATTTCAACCCTGAATATTTCTGTCTACGTGTTACAAACGTATTGAGAAAACTAATAAAGGCATTAATTATGTCAGTCCAGAGAGCTCTAGCCATACTAATATTATGAAGCCATGATATATGAAACACAGCATCACCCTTTCCATCTCCATGCTGAAAGTTGCTTTCCTCTGTAATGACAGGTTGAGAACTACTCAGCTATTCTTTGAGTCAGTTGTAGAAACCAGTAGGATAAGACATTAACAAGCTTAAAAGGTATTACCTGTCTAGCCCTGCCAGGAGGTTTATGCTGACTGTAGGGGTTTCACATATCTCTTATACTTTCATGAGGGAATTAGTTAAAATTGCCATAGTGGAAAGTATTTGATTTAGATTAATCTGGATTTCTCAAGCAGTGGAGACTCATTACTCTGATTGGCTGTTCTACCCATACTGCCCTTAATGCTCTAACTATATACCCAGGAAAAAAGCCGTCAGTTCAAAGCTCTTGATGGATAAGTAAAATGGATCATTATTATCTTTTCAAGAAACCTTTAAAAGACTTAAAAGAACAAACTGAAAAGTATACGTAAGTGACATATATACCTCCAGCATTCAATCTGCGCATACATCAGGTTTTGCCTTCTCAGATGACAAAATTTCTCACCTTGAGAGAAAAAGAGTGCTAAATGTTAATCTTTTAATCTAAGAGATAGCCCCGACAACCTTACGGTGCTTGTGCGATTCATGTCTTGTTTCTAGCATGACTGCATTACATGAGGTGGGATGTCCTAGGAATGCCTCAGTTAGTGTACCAAAACACAATGTGTTTCCATGCTTTTGAACATTCTAGGTAGGCCTCTTCAGGTCTGCCTGCAGATACAAACCAGAGACCTTTCCAGGCATGAAACTGTCAGAACTACTGATGGGGACATATAGGAAAGGGAGAACTTCAGTGCCAGAAGCCCTCTGCCACTGTAAGGACAGGATATTCCCAAATCTTTTTTTTTTAGAAGCTGGTGTCAATCAGACAAGCTTCATCATAGTGATGCAAGGGCGAGTGCCCAATTATGTTTTAATGTCTAACCTTTCAGCCATGCAGGCTGCTAAATCCTGGCATGGAGTAAAATTATCTGTTTTGTTCCTTTGGACTGTGATGTGGGCTCTGTTCTCAAACATCTTATAGGAACATACATGTGAAAGGAATAGGCATTTCATGAAACCAAAGTCTTTCAAGTGATCTAAAACACTAGATCTTTATCCTTCTTTATGGATTACATGCATTTCTAAGTCTCAAGACATTCATTGATTTTGCTGAGATGGTTTTTAAAAACTATCAGGATTATTAACAGATCAGAGAAAGCTTGACATCACCAGCCAATAATTCTTGCAACTGTATATTTATAAGCTCCTCAATACTAATATCTTAATGTTAGAATTATCTCCAATACCATGATTCAGAGGCAGATGATCTGACAGAGGAAGCTACATTTTAAAAGTGCTATCAGAGATAATGTGTGGAGTCTTGACCTGATTCAATTAGAGCTTTGCCCTTATGTTACCCAAGGGCATATTATCCAGCATTTATAAAGACATTGGCTTGGATAAATGAATGAGAAAAAAAGCGCTATTGTTTACTCAGCAGGAGATGGACTGTGGAAATGGTTAGATTACCCTCTAGTACAGACACACAATCTTATAAACACATGGACGCAGGCACACGCACACACACACACACAGAGGCACAACACACATACACAGGCAAGCACATGCATAAAACCCTAACAAAATCTCCTCAGTCATCTCCATTACCAAAATATCATATTTTAAATATGAGAGACAGAGTTGGGCAATTTTGATTTTTCTTTTTTTCTTTGAAGACAAAAACCGGGCCCATTTTCGGTGGTTTATATACATGTAATTAGCAGTTTAATTTCCTCAGAGGCTAAATTAGCCCTATGAATTTATTTAATAAAGAGTAAGATTTAGTGCCAGGGCTGAGTCTGCGGCTCAGCCTCAGCTCTGCACTGCCCTCTGCTGCCTCCCCGGCTGCGGTCAGCCCGACCTCGGGCACCAAACCCCAGCCGTGGAACTGTCCGAAGGAAAGCCTGAGGGGACACCATTCAGCTTAAAGCCTCATTTACTGAGGATTCCTACTCTCCCTTTTTTATTTTCCAGTCACCAAAAATTCAGGAAATATATTCCTACACCCACGATTTTTTTTCCCCCCAGCAAACTCCTGAAGTATACTCTTTACCATATTAGCCTTGTAACAAACTCTTTCACACAGGTTAATTCAATAATAGATTGCATCCTGTGCCTGTACATAGTCCACGAAGCTCGAGAAAATAATGTCACACAAAGCATCATCCATCATGCCTGAAGCGATACGATTACTCATGGTGTGCCTCATTTTTTGTAAAATCTAATTCAGGAATTATATCATATTCTGTTTAAAAATGTCTTTTAATAGGAGGAAATGAATTCGTCTGTTGCAAAGGAGGGAAATTTTCTCTTGGAACAGACTGTGCTGACCACCAACCCTTGTCAGAGAAGTTAATTTGTCAGCTAGGATATGGCCTGCTGCTCTGATCTGAAAGTCTCACTTTTCTAGATGTCTTACACACATCCACCTCCAAAAGCACCTTTTGCATCTAATGAAGTTTATACAGCACCTTTCATCTAAGCAGTCCAAAATGCAGGGCAGGCCTGATTGTGCCTAAATGATAATAATCCTGGATAATATTAATGGCAAAATGCAAAATTATTAAACCCCACAACATGTCAGATTACTGATTCTGAGACATTACGTTCTGTGTTGTTTAAATGCAGCCTCTTCTGGTGTGGAAGGTAACACACAGAGCACAGCTATACAAAAAGCAGTATAAAGAATAATAAATAAATAAATAAAATCTTATGTAGTATAATTGCAGAGAGAATTTTAAAAGAAGCAGAAGGTAATGAGCCTACTGGAATTTAGCCAGAAATAATAGCCCTTTGTTTCTGGTGTACTTAAGGAACTACAGCTGGCATCACATTGGCTAATAAGCACAGAAGCCTGGCAGGAAATGAGATCAATTAATTTGAAGAATTGTATTCTGACTAGCTAAAGATTCAGGGCCAGACAGCATCTTTAGATCTGCGCGCTGAGGGACCCTATAGAAACAGAGAGTTAGCTCCTGGCAAACAAAATAGCCAGAACAGTGACATCTAGCACACACGTTCCTGCAGTGTTTTATTGGGCTGGAGCATGTGTATGGAAAGACTCCATGACAAATTGGGAGCCATGATTCCCTTTTTAGCCTTGAGCAGTTTCAAGCAGGTATCAGGGAAAACGTACATGCAGAAGCTATTTTCTACATGTGGAGAACTGAGGAAAAAAAAGACACAAAGTCATTACAGAAGAAAAAATTCTTCATGGTTACAGTCTTCTTCTTTTGATGATACATTAAAAATTAAACCTACCAGTTACAAAAACACAAATCCTGCTGTCTTGATGGAAGACTTTATTCCAGAAAGTATACCTCACAGGCATTTTCTCATTTCTTGATTTTTGTGGGAAGGTATGATCTGATCATCATTAAGGCCAAGTATAAATCAAATAGCTCTGTACATCTCTTTCAAATTTGCAAACCAAAGAAGATTACTTCAAAGACTTGAAACAGCTGGTCCAGAAAATTAATCAACATGATGTCTTAAGAATTTCTCATTTTCCACTGCTGTTACTCCATTCTATCTCTCAGTGTTGTTCTTATGATCTCCCCTCCTTGAGCCTAAGAGCAGGAGGTAGATGGAGTCCCACACTTTCATGGCCATCATGCCTCTGTAATTTTTTCATCAGTAAGTGAACTTATTCTCTTTTTAAATGAGGAGATAAATTCTAACTGCTATTTTCCTCATCTGTCACAAATAATTCAAATTCAATGCACTGTTATGCAGTTCCATTATTCTCTCTTCTTTTGTAGGAAATTGACCCTTGGCACCTGAATTCTGGATCGCTTATGCTTGAAAACAATCCAGGAGCTGAACATTGCAAGGTACAAGTATCTCAGTCATCATACTGGGGAGCAGCCAACAGGTTTCTACGCACTTATGCCCTAAATTTTTTTGCTAAGTGTCTCAGGAAATGATGCATGCTGAGAGACAATGCGCTGCTTCTGGAAGCTCTGATTCAGTATTGTGAAAGTCAACTTAAAACAGGCAGTTTGGCAAGATTGTCAAACAGGGCTACTTGGCTAATGTGTGGCAGGATCCTTAAAGGAAGAATATGGAAAATAAATGTCACCCACTTAAAACTGCTGTGCTGCCTTGGGAGCAGAATCAATGATAAATGCATTATTGTAAAGCGTGGGAGACACGATCTTGTATGACATTGTGTACAGAGAAGAACAGAGGTCAAGGAAATAAGTAAAATTTTTTTTGTTGTGCCCCAATGGTTAGTATTACATCTCTGAGGAAACACAGACAAAAGGATCCACTAGATCATCCCAAATCACTTCATCCTATATCAAACACTTTAAAACATCATCTAGTTATCTGTATACTGAGTCCATTAATTTTTGTCTGACCAAAGCATAAATTGTATTTTGGCAAAAGCATGAATCACCCTCACTATGAGAAATGTATAATTTTTTCTGCTTTTAAATTACTTCAGGGTCCAGCCATCAGTTCTTGTTTTGTATTTCTCAAGCAGGCCACTGCCTCACAAATGATATCCAAGGACCTTGGATCTCTTCTAAAGTGTGGTTACTGAAATGCACAGGGGACAGACACATTCCCTATTGCACACAATTTAAATACATGCTGCCCCTTCTACTCAAATGAAAACCAAAATAGCACTACAACATAAGACCCTTGACAAGTAATTTTCTGAAGTTGGTCAGGAAACTCTTCATTTGCTTAGCTTTTCTGTCACATTTACTTAAGCTTGTACAGTCAAATCATCCTCTAGAAGTACTATTTTAAAATATTCATACTCCAGTACAAGAGTTCTTATTTGGCCTTTATTGTTCTGCGTGGTGTCTTTTTAAGGCTTACAGTATTTTAGACAGGACACTGGTGCTATGAAAATGTTTTCTCCTACTGCTAATTTACTCTGACAGCTTTTAGAGCTAAGCATTGTCAAGGTAAGTTTCTGCCATGTCACTTTTGTTGATTTTAGCTGGAACCATGCAGCAAAACCCTTGGTGGATTCATCTCAGTAACTCTAAATGTTTGCAAAGTGTGTGTTCCTCTGTGTGCGTGTGTGTACATCAGGCTTAGTTCTCTGGGCTCCTTCTGCAGTACCTGTAGAGAAAGCAGCACACATAAGGAGCAGTCTTTCTGACCTATTTAAGCCTTTGCTAAAATGAAATGGACTCAAATATATTCCTCTTTCTTCCCATTCACTACATAAGGATGACTCTCTGGGCTGTGGGCATTCACCCCCCAGCTGTCTAAGGTTAGACAGTGTTGCTGCTTCCTTCCCTCTTAGGATTACTTACAAATTGCCATAGCCCTACTAGAATCCAGCCTTTTTAGGTCACTGTAGCAGGCAAAGAAGTCAGGGATCAGTGACTGGAAAAATCTTCTTTGTTTTATGTGGTGTCCTATGGCTGAAACATAGATGTTGATTTTTGCAATATTGCAAGTTTTGCCGTCATCTGCACTTCCCCTGCAGCTCATCTGGACTGGGAGTAGTCCACTATGGGTTCCAAGTTCCTGACTGAGTGGAGTGCACCAGTGCTATCAGAGTCCATCAAGGACCCTTATTTTAAAGCAAAGAGGAAGATGGCAAAGAATGTTTTACAAGGCCAAAATGCATTGCACACTGAGAAAAACTACTAGGAAAAGAGATCTGTTTCTCAGGATATTTTCATTCTTTAGGAACTGGATTTAGAGGGAGATGAAAGATCACTGGCCCACATAAATCTCTTTCTAAAACTAACAGAGAGGATTGGATCTTGGGGCTGATGCAGGAAGCACTACCTATTATCAGTACTGAAAACATTACAGTCAGATATACTCTTTCACTATCTGTCACCAAAGCTCTTCCAAGAAGAAAATAAGAAATCTTACCAGCAAGTAATAACCCTTAAACTGGAACTAAATAAGTAAAGGTCCTTAATTTCTGCATCATATCCAATAACAACAAAAATCAACTGTTAGTCACTGCAGGTCAATAACAAGACTGAATGCAAAGAAATTATTTTGAGTTATTATAATGTGTGTGTTTCTCACTTAGTGTTCCTTTAAAGCGGGAGTTTTTCTGATTCATCCACAGGGTTGTGTTATATCATGTCAAACTAAAGTGGATTTGAACTGACCTGCCACAAAACAAGCTACTGTCCACCATAATCAATGTTTCAAACAATGTGTACACAATACCATTGCAGAGATCTGGACAGGGAAGTAAAATTACCCAAATTGCCAGTTTGGAAATAAAAATGCACTTTATCAGGTCTTCTTCATTGTTCCCATGGAATATGCACAGCTTATTTTTTCTCAGGACAGATCCAGAAAGCAGAAATATGAGCCCTGGGTAAAACTCTACAGCAAACTCTTCTTGTTAAATTGTATTCAAGGATTGCCTGCCTCTGCTTCACATGGTACCGCACAAGGCAGCAATGACTGTATTGCTCTGAAGGAGACCATTACCAACAATGGTCGCAACTCTGGCATGGATGAGAAATGGAATTTCATTATAACTGCATTCAAAGGTATTTCAATCAGCACTGATTGCTGCCTCTTTTTAAAGAAAAAAAAACTGAGCAGATTCAGAGGTTGTGGGAATCACACCCCATGATTTCCTACTCCCTGGTCTTTTTTCTTACAAAAACAGTGCATGCATTCTCCTGCTCATCTTTTGGCAGTGTTACCATGCAGTCTGAAGCACTCCAAAGGCTAGATTTTGTCATATAATCTAAAATAGTTAAAAAACATATATGTGGAGTTGTTGGTGTGGAGGTGTGGCCCATTTTTTGTTCAAATCAGCATTAAACAAGGTAAAGAAATTTAGCTGTAGAGACAGGCATCAACTGGACAGGCTTGGCTTTTTGTCCATAAAATCGATTCATGGTGTTTTCCCCTCTCCTGACACACTGGTGTGCGTCTTGCCATCTGAGGCACCACATTAGGGAGTGATGTTGGTCAGACTACTCCTGCCTCTTGCTCTTTAATCTTTTAGTGTGAAGGGCAAGCTGTGATGGCTGTGCTTTGGAGGAAAACATTTCCTTTGCTAGCTGAAATTGGACTGAGACCACAAAAAAACCCCTACTGGAACAAGTGACAGTGCCTGCCCTTAAACTGGCATAAGTTTAATCAACAAGTGTATGAATTAAAAGAATACTAGAGTTCATCTGCAGCCTTTCTAACATTGCCCAGACATACTTGGAGCAAAAAATAATTTTACCGGACTGATGTTCAGCTTATAAATATCAGCCAAACGCCTTCTGTAACAGTGACCTTCGACATAACAACTGTGATAAATCCTGGGATTTTCCTGTTCTTTTCTGGGTAAATAATTCTTAAATAAATCCAAAAATAGAGGAAAAGAAAAATATGCATATGAAAACTTATACATACCTGTGCTTGGATGCATGTACATAATTCCAATTTTTAATTTTTTTTTTAATATATCTCTCTAAATGCAATGTTACTGCTTTAGAGGAATGAAAGTCCATAATTATTGTCCTTCCACATAGAAAACTGAATTCAGTCTTCTCTTAAGGTCTGGATATGGGAAAACATGAAGGTCACTCCATATCTTCCATCACAGATACGTATTCTTGATTAATTTCTCCACCTAAACAGCCCAGTCCATTCTATCCCTTGGCCCCACCAGGTGCAGTTTCACCCTTTGTCAATCTAAACATGAATGTGTTATCTGCTTCCAGGCTGCTCACCTCATTGCCTCATTGTGTATCCCAAAAAGCCAATTGTGGCCTTTTAGGACACTTAAAAACCAAAATCCCAGAAATAGGTGAGAGACATATTACCAGAATTTTCTGGAGTCAGACAGACACTGAGATCAATGCCCTGGACTGGTCGCCGCGGAAGCAGCAACCCAGGCTGCAGAGATTTAAAAAGAAATTACTCAATTAAGATGTAATGGCCCTCCAGCCTCCCCAGGCTGTGAATGAGAGCAGACATGTTTACAATCACAGGGTATCATAAAACTCTATCCAGTTATATCAAATCAGTGGGCCTAAATTAGCCAGCAACATCCTGATTAGGTGCTGTGCCTGTGTATGTGTGTGTGTATGTGTGTTGCATGATTTATGATAAGTTAGGACTGTCAAAAGAGATTTTAAAATGACCTTCCGGGGGGAAAAGGGTGGAAGAGAGGGGTATTGAGGTTCCAGGAAGACAATTGGACTGCCTTACTGGGAAGTATCACAGTGAATAGAGGTGAAGAAATATTACATTTGTCAATGTGTTTGTAGGATGAATTATCTCACACACACTCAGAGACAGACACACACATATGCACATAAAGGAGGTAAAGTTCATTTTCCATTGAGAGCTTTTATTATGGTAGGGTTTCTCATCATCATTTAATTATCCTTACAGAGGGATTTACCTTTTTTTAAATGAGTCTTATTTATGCTTGCGAGTATTGAAGGACCATGTAAGCGCAGCAAAGTGGAATCCTCCATTTATCCAGAGGTCAGAGACGATTGCAGGCAGGTGGTCCAATTACTTTGGAAAAAATCTTTCTCCCCTCCATCCCTCTCCCGTCTTTCTCTTCAACCAGCCCAGGAAAAATGATAATCAGAAATTTAACCCAGAGCTGCAGAAAGGAGGCTGTCAGGCTATTTGCTTCTGGAGAGGGCAGCAGTACAGTTTGGTCTAAGTACAGTGTGTTCATGAATCCAAAACATAAATCATTGCCTTCATAATATTGCTGAGAAGGCAGTGAAGAAACCTCTTTGAGTCAGGAGAGCAACAGCAGCAACATCTCAGAGGTGAGGGAGGTTAGAACAGGTTATTTTTTGTTGCCATGACTCCACTCTTTTTGTTTTTCCAACCATTCACAGCATTTCTTTCCTTGATATGTGCCCTATCTCCCAAACTCCCGGCCACCCTGAAATTTCTCAGCTGAGTGCCCAAGCCCACTAAGTGTGAAGCACTCCAGAAAGGGCTTTCCATGCTTGTTAGTTCTTCCTGCTGCCATAATCCTGCAAAGGAAATATTTTTACAGGGCAGTAATGCATGGCAGCCTTCACCTTCCCTAAAATATGGATGAGGAATGGTTTCAATGATTGAGCACAAAATGAAAAAGCCTTTATACTGGTTGCCCCAAAAGGAGAAGATTATCCTCTATGCCATCGCTACAGCACAGTAAAAAACAAAACAAAACAAAACAAAACAAAACAAAACAAAACAAAACAGTACTTTATATCAAATAACAGCTTTTTTGGAAGTGTGCATACCATCAGCAGTTCAAAAGCTAGACATTGTGTCATTATTTCTTAGGAAGCTATTTTTACTATTGCTGATTATTATTACTACTACTAGAAATACTACTACTATTGCAGCTTTGCTAAGCAAATAGGAACCTTCATCTGTCTTTTTTCTAATATTTCCTGAGCATGTGAGGCTCTGCTTCATGAGCTGATAACAATCGATCACATAGCCAGACAATGGGTTCAGGCCCACAGGCACTATGCAGATCTGACTGCTAACCCTGCTCTGGTAACCCATTTACCTTCATCAGGCAGTGAAGTCTGCTGCTCCTGATAAACTCATACTCTCTTTGAGCAGAGATTTTTATCATTGTCAAGCACATCTGAGGTGTGCCAGAACACACTGTGTATGATCCAGTCCTGGGTATGAAAAGTGCTGGGAAAACATGGCAAAGGAAGTCAAGCAGTTCAGAAGGCAGAAAATTAATTATGGCAAATTAACAAAGCTGTTCCACTGATTTTACATGTACTGTAGCGGTACAAAGAATGTGTGGTGACATCATATTTGTATTTTAGTGAGAAGCACAATAATTTTTTCTATAACGAAAAAAGTTAGGTACTGTAATGTTCAGAAATGTCTCTGTGTACCCCTATTAGTTAAGTAATGACTCCCTGATACTTCTGCAGCTGCCCAGCAGTACATCAGTGTGAAAATGCCATTTGGTCTCAAGGTGTACATGTGCTAAGACACAAGCTAATCACCACCCACCTCACAGTGCTGTATTGGGTTTTTTTAGTTGTAAATTCGTGAGTACTCCCAATACTTGTCAGCCACTTGCCCACACTTACAGGCTTTTGGCACAATATTTCTATTCGTCTTTTTCTGCCCTGCTCAGTGAAAAGTTGGAAAGAGTATAGCTGTATAAAGCAATGGCTAGCACATTTTTTATGAGTGAAATTTATGGAGTAATGTATCTACTTTTAGCATGACTATTGTTAAACCTGGAGATCAAGCAAAGTGACACTGAATATATTGCTTTATCAATTGGATTCGTTCAAGTGAAAAATGCTGATCATGCCATGTCTATCCCCTGGGTGCAGAAACACTACTTCACTACTTGAGCGGTCGATATATAAAAGTCAAATTCATTATAATTTGTAGCTTTTTTTTCTTGAAGAAGAACGCAGTTCTCAGTACATCAATATCAACTCTTAAATCCACATTGGATGGAGAGTGTACAGCACAGTAATTCAATCTCTTTACACTTAATATGGTCAGGAAGGGAGAATGAAAACAGCCTCTTGTAAAATGATGGAAAAACCAGGATGCAATCATTCTGATGGAGCTGTGCAAAGGAGTCATTTTACACCATTCGTTACCAGGGCAACAAAAATATAGTGAGCCCCATACATCTAACAGGTGACATTTTAGCTAAGAAATTGCTTCTTTGGTATTTTTTCTGTCTATGAAAAACAATGTTACTAGCGCTTTCACTTGTCATGTACTATAGGGCAACATATTCTTGCTGACAGGCCCATAATGGAAAAATAGAGCAGTTAAATAGTATTACAGTCTAACTTTTAGGATACATGCTAATCTGCTCTTTAAAGAGACTTCAGACATTTTCAAACACCCTGGAGACTTGAGTGACTGGAAATTTCTGCTTGAGTGTATATAGATGAGCAGACAGATGGGTTTAGTGGAAACTAAAAACCCCTCTTTTCCAATCTTTCTGATTTAGTTAAAACATGGAAAGGTATTTTTTTGGTAGACAAATACACTGCAGTGTTTGTAAATGACCACCCACAAACACACCAGTGCCAGATACATAAAATGGATTGTTTCCATACATTCCTACCAATGATTGCACCAGTTATTTCTGGACCACATGCATGAAGGTCACATTTCAAATTCCTGTATGGCTGCTACTGAATTCATGAAGGGACAAGGCTTGATTTCTAGTCTATAGTTTTACATCCAGAGGGTATTAAAGATCTAACATGGGATTTTGTGGGTTTGTGAATTAATCTGTGCATCTCAATTTTTTTTTTTTTAATTGCAGATGCCCCCGGAGTAGCGTAGCACTCTGATACAGGGGTAATTCCAGGAGCTGGTGTTGACTGAAACCCCCTGAGAACTGACACTTACTGTCTCCAGTCAGTGACATTCCTGAGGTAAGGAGTCAGCACAAGGATGGAGTGGTGACATCCACTGACAGGTCACAGAAGTGACAGCACAAGATCAAGATTAAGAAAATACTAATGAGAAGTCTGGAGAAAATTAATGTAATATTATTCAAAGAAACCTTTGTTTGAGTTCATCAGGGCAGCACCTGCTAATGGCTGAGAAGAGAAATCCAGATGCCTAGAGGAGGCCAGAGATGAGGGACAATCTTTGGTTAAATTGGTAGATACAAGAAGGGAAGTATTCTTGATGTAAATGCTGTCAAGCCCTGGGCATTTCAGAAAATTTGTGACATCAGGTGGAGAATTTGATGTGACCCATAGGACCTAGGCTACAACATGGGGGATTGTAAAAAGAATAGCACAATAAACAACATGTAAGTACAGGAACCATTCAGTTTAGTAGGAAAACAGAAGGCAAAATATGCAGGATCAAGAAATGAAGCAGGCCTAATGCTAAATGTATGCAGGGGAGATAGAAGGATGAAGAGTGACACTCCAGGTAGCAAGTGACACTTTCACGGAAGAGGAAATGAATGTAGCAGACCTTCACAAACCTTGAAACCACAAAGTATGAAGAGATATGGGTAACTGGAGGTTCTGTAATGGAGCATTGGAAGCTGCCTCCATTTCCTGTACAGAATATGAGCTCAAACGTCTAACAGGATGAGATTAGCCTCTGCTGGCTACAGAGATAGGCTGACACACATAGTGACTAAGACATCTATGAAACTGTCCTTGAAAGGTGATGTTATGGCCAGGACTTTTAGGTGAAACACATATTTCTCTTTCCTATGTCATGTACCATGTACAGTGACTACCTATAGGTATTATATGAATTGACAGCTTACTGGTTATTAATTTCTAACTCCTGAATTTAGGTGAACATAATTTGTCCCTTGATTCAGCCCTTAGACCATACTACTCCCTGTGGTGTAGTGATGTATGTTTGGCAAGGCTACAAAACAATACTTCCCTGTAAATGTGAAATACATTGCTCCTGAAGGCTGCTCAGCTCCTAAATTATGCCCATCCATCCTCCCTGAGTAAGTAATGGGACTCCCAACAGGTCACAGGTAGGCAGGGAGTTATGTGTGAGATACAGACAGATATCCAGGACTCCCATCCACCAAAGGACAGCACAGCACATGCTAGTGCATTGCAGGTTATAGAAGGTGTTTGCTGCCAAAGGTTCCTCCTTTTATTTGTCCCCTGGGCCTGAAATCTGCCTGCAGTATTAGTGGCTTTGCTCAATACTCACCAACTCACCATGCATGGCTGTGCCAAGCTGGACTGTGCATGGGCTGAGCATGGGCTGTGCCTTGCGCATCAGTGATTGAAAGCTTGATTTTGAAAAATGTGGTTTTGAGACACTTAATATCTCTGTCAGTATGAAAAGGCTAACCTGTACCTTATAAACCTTACCCCTCCGGCAGTTTTATTCCACCTGTTTCCCCTTCTTCTATCTCTTGTACTTTTTTCTGTACAAAGCATTTAATCCTCCAGGACAGGTCTCTTAGGTTTTTCAATATGCATGCACTCCCTGCCTCAGGCCAGGGTAATACTTGGCTGAGAGAAGGCTGCACAGTAATTAAAGACTGGTTTACTCTCACTGATGTGCCATATGGTGCTTGTCCAAGTGCTGTGAAACAGAGCAGTCACCTTTGAATGCATGTGTATCCTTAGAGGAACATCTTTTTAGCCATGCCTGCACCTCCAACCCAAGGGTTGTGTGTTGAGCTACATATAATTTGTGTACTTCATTTGTTTCACCTGCCTTTAGCCTCCACCAGATTAAAGCATCTGTCAGTGTGTTGGAAGCTGTGATAGCGGGAGAAGCAAAATACTCAGGTAAGCATAGTATAGATATGCGGATACAGACTTTCATGTTCTCTCAGACAATCTAGTTGAAGACGTCCCCACTCTGCAGGGGGGTTAGACTAGATGACTTTTAAGAGATTTTTCCAACCCAAACCATTCTATGATTCTATGATACAGATTAAGATTTCAGGGACCCAAACTGTATGTACTGTGTAATTATGAACTAGCATAGCCTTTTAAACCTATGCCTAAAGATGCAGAATTAAGCCCTTAGTAAGAGGAATTTTTCAGTTAACCGACCTTGATGCCATTTAATATCTCCCTGTAACAATAGATAGATGAAAATACTGATGGAAGAATGATGTATGATTTCATGTTCTAAGTCTACGGGGGATTTTTGGAAAACAGAATAGGATTTGACAAAGAAGATGCTCAAAACCTGTTGAATACTTGTATGCTAAAAGTGTTTACAAATTCTGAACTAACAAGATTTGAAAAAGTAGTTAGTATTTTTGAAGCTTCACACCAAGAATATAATACTTCCTTTGTTTTCTGTACTCTAGATGACCCGTAATTTTATCATCAAGTACAGGAGTGCAACAAAGGCAGAGTATCTCACAGTACTATTAATTGCTATCTTTGTCTGCACAGTCCTTTAAACTGTAAAGAAAAAGTACTAAGTAGATTATAAATGAATATAAAAATCATATTCCCATTCTCCAAAAATAGTATACTATTAAGAAGAAATATTTACATATTTTCACTTCAAAATTTTACACTACTTTACATTACCATTATTCAAAACAGCAAGAGTTCTTCAGTTTTTTCTTTTGTGCTTCTCTGAAAATGGTTTCTGTAAAATTAATAATCTATAGTTCAATTGTTTTAAAATAACATTCTAAGAAGTATGTAATCTTTAAATATTTTAAGATTTGAGAGCATCATTCAAAATAAATCCACACATTCACATAAATGTTACAAGTTCCTACTTATTCAAAATTCCTTCTCTCAAATTAGACACCAACAAAATTCACACAAGAATACAATTTGTATCTATTTTATAGTAAAAGCAATTCTTGCTGATATGTCTGTTGCAAAGATAATTCTTACCTAAATAGTAAGAAAAGAGCAAAGAAAGGAAAGGTGGAGTAATTTTAGAGTAGACAGTGTCACCTACGAAGTTCAATCTCAGAACACCATCTGCTGTACCCTAGGTCATTTGAAAGAATGATATGTTATGAATACATACAAATAATATCACAAAAACGAGTGCCCACATAAACTCACTCTTGCAGTGTCAAACGACTGTTATGTTTACACTATGAAGGTAAAATTACTAAGGAGTTTTTCTAACATCAGCCTTTTATTTGTTTTTGCATTACAGATCTATTCTCTAAGCAAGAAAGTTGGCAGAGATCCCTCATGAGTTACTGTCACGGGCAGAACAGACTCAGTTTAGGGAAATAAATTGAATTTATTACAATCAAATGAAAGCGGGATAATAAAAAATAAAACCAAATCTTAAAACAACCTTCTCACCACCCCTCCCTTCTTACCAGCCTTAACTTTGTTCCCAGCTCTCCAGCTCCTCTCCAGGCAGCACAAGGATTGGGATTATGGTCAATTCACCACATGTTGCCTCGGCTGCAACAGTGTTCCTCAGGAGGAGGACTCCTCACACTCTTCCTCTGTTCCAGTGTGGAGTTCCTCCCACAGGTGACAGTCTTCCATGAATTCCTCTAACGCAAGTCCTTCCCATAGGCTGCAACTCTTCATGAACTATTCCAGTGTAAGTACCTTCCAGAGGGTGCAGTCCCTTTGGAACAAAACACTCCAGTGTGGATCTCCTGTGGGGTCCCAAATCCTGCCAGCAAACCTGCTGCATCATGGGCTCCTCTCCATGGGGTCACAAGCTTCTTCAAACATCCATCTGCTCCAGCCTGGGTTCCTCCATGGGCTGCAGGTGGATATCTGCTCCACCATGGACCTCCATGGGCTGCAGGGGACATCCTGCCTCATAGTGGGTCTTCACCATGGGCTGCAGGGTAATCTCTGCCTGGAACACCTCCTCCCCCTCCTTCACCTGTGGAAGGTATCTTTTCAGCTTTATACCGGCTAGCGCTTGTATTTCAATGCCTTAGAAAGCCTCGAGCAGCCTTGAGAGGTAGCAAGGACGATCTAGCACTTTAGTAGCTCTAAAATCGGTACCTGAATCAGCTGCAGAGCAAATACCATCAGCAGAAGCAAAGAGGGAGAAATATAGCTCTCTGCTCGCTCAATTCCCTGCAGTTAGAAGCTTTCAAATGAGACAGACAACCAGAGATGTTCACAGGAAAGGAGATGAGCTGAGAGAGAGTGTTTGCCTCCCCTCGACCATCTTTATTAGGAGAAGGGGAAAGGGGAGGACTGGGGGCGGACCCGGGGTGAGCGGCCAATCAGACACTGCTGAAGAGTCTGAGTTACATTTGGCTTTGCCCGCGCTTGGAACAAAGGAGCTCAGAGCACATGTCTTTGGGAGGGGGGGAGGGGAAGCTCAAAACAGGCAGCAACAATTCCCTATTTTTTTTTCTTTAAAGCTGGGTTGTGACTCTTAGTAACTTAAAAGTGCATAGAACAGTAACAAAACAACAGTGCAAAATATAATTGTAATCTATCGTCCCTACAACTCGACAGTACCTAGGATGCCTTTAAACTAGTTCCCCAGTCAAAACTCAGGGGTTTAGTCAGGACATCTATGGTATGGAGTATCAGGACAAAGGTTTACAAAATACAGTGCAAAAACCTGAGTGCAAAACAGTGCAACTTAACTTAAGGGATTAACATAAAGATCTGCAGTAGGGGGTTTACATGAAGGTGCAAAATCAGGATTCTTTTTACGGCGTCTCTTCCAGGAGGCAGTTTTAACCTCCTTAACTTTTGAGGAAGTGACATAAGGTTTTACCCACTTGCCTGGGATCCACCTCAGTCCTTGAGGGGTAGATACACTGGCATACCCACGTCCCCAAGTTACAAGTTTGTACGGTCCTTGGATTTTTTGAGTCTCTGGGTCCCGGATCAGGACTTCTGGATTTTCCTGCAGTTTCTGTCTCCTGGTGTTCTGGAAATGACGATAGATGGGAGGGTTTGGATCCTCAAAGGTGCCATTCAGGAAGTTTATGGTAAACAGTGCTTTGCTGAGTCTGAGGACAGGTGAGTTGAGTTTGGTGGTCCCTGATTGTTGTAGCAGCATTTGCTTGAGGGTTTGATGGGCACGTTCAACAATGCCTTGTCCAGTTGGGGAGTGAGGAATACCTGTAACATGTCGAAATCCCCACTGCTGACGAAAGTTTTTAAACTCCTGGGAGGTGTAGGCAGGTCCATTACCAGTTTTTATCTCCTCAGGTATACCGAGCACAGCAAAAGCTTGGACAAGATGTTTTTCAACATCCTTAGCCTTTTCACCTGCATGTGCAGAGGCATACATAGCACCAGAGAAGGTATCAATAGAAACATGAACGTATTTTAATCTCCCAAATTCAGGGAAATGTGTGACGTCCATTTGCCACACTTCACCACTATTAATGCCTCTGGGATTGACCCCCATGCCCAGTGATGGAAGCTGTAGCTTCTGGCAGTTGGGACACGTTGCCACTATTGCTTTTGCCTGTGTCCGCGACAGATGGAACATGCGGATAAGAGCAGGAATATTTTGATGGTACATGGCATGGCTCAATTTTGCTTGTTCAAAAACTTGGGGGAGCTTTGGTAAGTCGGCTGATAAAACTATGTCTGCTGGCATAGCCAGAGCATCAGCTTTATGATTACCGTCTGCAATAAATCCTGGCATGTTTGTATGTGACCTCACATGCATGACAAAATAGGGATGCTCTCTGTGGGAAACCAGATAAATTAATTTTGAGAGTAAATCATAAATTTTCTTGTTTGAGATTTCTTTTAGGAGAGCATGCTCAGCTCTAACAGTTACTCCAGCTACATATGCTGAGTCTGTGACCAAATTAAAGGGTTCTTTGAACCTCTCAAATGCTCTAACAACAGCTGCTAATTCAGCTACTTGTGGTGATCCCTGGATTACCTCGATGTCAGATTCCCACTTTTGCGTCTTTGGATTTTTCCATGTGACCACGGACTTTTTACTTTTTCCTGAGGCATCAGTAAAAACGGTAATCGCATCGAGGGGTTTTCTACTTTGAATCTCTCGAGGGATGAAAGAAAATGGCAGATTAAACATGTCATGTTTTGGGTAATGATTTGAGATTTGGCCTGAGTAACTATCTAATGCAAATTGTAAATTTATATTATTTTGGAGTAGGTGATCTAATGCATCAGTTGTTACAGGTAAATAGATGCATGCAAAGTCACATCCTGCCAGGGTGCGGAGCCTTGCTCTACCCTTCATGATAATTTTTGCCATTAGTTCTTGTGGCTGTGTGATGGTTTTAGGAGGTTGGAGTGGAAGGAATACCCATTCAATTATGATGAGGGGTTCCTTCTGCTCTTTGTCCCACTGAAATATGAGGCCATGAAAGCATGGTACCTTCCCTAGAATGACAAGCTTAAAGGGTAGGGAGGGCTGATACCTGTGCACTTGTCTGGTGGAAATGAGCTCTTGTATCTTTTTGAGAGACTGCCTTGCCTCTTCTGTCAGGGATCTAGGGGATGCTGGACCGCCTTCCCCTTTTACTAGGTTTGCAATAGGAGCTACATCCTCTGTGGTGAGTCCTAACCAGGACCTTAAATACTTCAGTGTCCCACAGATCTGTTGCACTTCCTCTAGTGTTTTTGGGTTATTATTAATGGTGACAGGTGTTGGGGTGATAGAGGTTTCTGTGATTTTGAGTCCGAGGTATTTCCAAGGGCTTGTTCTCTGCATTTTTTCAGGTTGTAATTCAAAGCCCTTGGCCTCTAGGGCCTCAACCACCATGTTAAGTGTCTGCTCGAGATACTGATTATTGGGAGCACACACCAGCACATCATCCATGTAATGCAGGATGATGGCTTTCTCTGCTTTGGCACGGATGGGAGATAGAATTTTAGCAATATACTCTTGGCAGAGAGTTGGGGAATTTTTCATACCTTGGGGAAGCACAAGCCAATGATAACGTTCCATGGGAGTTTCACGATTAAGAGATGGTACAGAAAATGCAAATCGGGGGGCATCTGCAGGGTGGAGTGGAATATGAAAGAAGCAATCTTTGATGTCAAGAACAGCTAAATGCCAATGTTGCGGGAGCATTGAAGGTGATGGCATACCTGGTTGAAGGGGTCCCATGTCTTCAATAACCTTATTAACCTCTCTAAGATCTTGGAGTAGCCTGTATTTGTTCTTTCCCGGTTTTTGTATTACAAACACGGGTGTGTTCCATGGGCTGTTAGTTGGAACTATATTTCCTTTAGCCAATTGTTCAGCTACTAATGTTTTGAGTGCCTCTAAGTTTTCTTTTTTTAACGACCACTGGTTAACCCACACGGGTTCATCTGTTTTCCAAGTAAATTTTTGTGGGTGGCACTCTGCTTCAGTGGCCTGCAAGGGAAAATTTTGATGTCTAGGCATGATATCAATTTTTGTTCCCCACTGAGACATGGCATCCCTTCCCCACAGGGTGAATTTGGTGTCTAGGACATACGGACGAAGTGTCGCTATTTGTCCTTCAGGACCTTCAATTTGGATGGTGTGTTTGGACTGCTTTGCAATTTGGGTACCTCCAATCCCTTGTATGATGCCCTGAGATTGCAATTCCCATTGCGTAGGCCACTTATCAAATGGAATGACAGACACATCAGCACCTGTGTCTATCATTCCCATTATACTGATTTTATGTAATTTGTAACGGAGCTTACATTCTATTACAGGTTTGTCGTTTCCCAAAACCTCAGTCCAACAGATGGCTGGGATATGACCATCTGTGGGCAGGTATTTGGGCAGTGGAAAGGCCTGTGCAATGACCTGACCTTTAGGCATAAAGTACGGTGGATATATACATTGTACAATTAGGTTAGAACATCCGTTCTGATCCATTTTCATGAGTGTGGGTGTAACCCCTATCCCAGCAGGTGTTTCCCGAGTGTCCCCAATAACAAAAAGGTATGTAAATTCTGGCATGTGGTCCACATTCTGGAATGAAATGGGTATTACAGTCTGTTTGTTGTTGTTGAAATGGTGTGCTTTATCACAGGTTACCTTAAACCTGAGTCCAGAAGTCCAAGTTGCTTTGTCTGCAGCCCTATTTATGTCTGAACGCGGAGCTGTTAGGACACGTTGAGTCGCTAGTTTCCCTGCTGTTGACCTGGGGAAACAGTCTTTGGAGAGTTTTTATCAGCAGTTATAATTGCTCTGCAATTGCGAGCTACATGTCCCTTTTTCTGACAATGATAGCATACAAAGTTACCGCGCGATTGAGTTTCTCCTGTACCTGTAACATTCTCCACAACCTCCCCAACCATCCCCACTTTTTTCAAAAAGCGAGCAGCTGTGTTCAGCTGCACCTTCTTCGTACAGACTTCGAGGATGGATTCAACAGTAGGAGGAGGATACAGCGGGAGAGTGAGAATGACTTGTTTGCAAGCATCATTCGTATTAATTTGGAGAAGTTCGAGTAGGAGCGCTTGTTGGAGGTCAGGATTAGGGACCTGGGAAGAGACAGCTTCATACAAACGGTTATAAAAGTGAATAATATTTTCATTTGGCGATTGCTTGATGGTGGTATAATGAGAATTAGGAGTTTGAGATGGTAATAATGTTAAGGCCTTTTCAGCAGCACGTGTGATTTCAGTAAGAACTGGACGAGGGATAAGCATTGCTTGTTTTTGAGGATTTGCAAAAGTAGCACTTAAAAGGCTCTTAAAATAATTACTATGCATTCCAAACTCCTTAATTGCCTTGCACAAATCCTTAATATCAGAATAAGAAAGGGGTTTCCAGTCGGGGTTCGCTCCATTACTAGTACAAGAGAGTGTAGTAGAAGCAGTTGGAGTTACTTCCTGGTAGCAATGGGTTCCCAGATTCAGAGGGGCGGTCAGAGGACTGTGGGAACCTGGGGCGGGACAATGGGAAGCAGGGGCGGGGAGTGGAGGGGCAGGGGCGGGGAGTGGAGGCGGGGACACAGCCGGAGGAGGGGAGGGGTTGGGGGCGGGGTTGTGGGAGGCAGGGGCGGCACTTGAGCCGTGGGCGGGAACAGAGGGAGGGGTGAAACATGACGCTATGGGGGCGGGGTCGGGGGCGGGGTCAGGTTGTGACACAAGAGTGGGAGGGGATGGGGACAAGAAGGGATTTGTGGGATGGGGAGAAAGGGATTGTGGGAGGTGTAGTTTGGAGAGGAAGGAACATTGCGTCCGCCATTACTGGAGACAAACAAACTGGGAGAAAAGCGGTTGCGGGGAGGGGTTTTTTCCGGGGCTGCGAGCACATGGCAATGGCCGTCCCTGGGAACAAAGAGATCAGGGGAGAAGGGGTTTTTACGCGCGCTTGAAACATGAGGGCTAGAAACTGGGGAAAAGGGAGTGGAGAAAAGGGGTTGGGAAGGTCCTGGGATGGGCTCCGGATTCCCATCCAAGGCAGGGTGCTGAGGAAGCACGGGTGAGCCAGGAGGACGATAGCTCTCCTGTGCTGAGAAGCAGTCTGCTCTAGCTGTGTTTTCCAGCGTAGGGGAAGAGGGGTCCGGGACACAGGGGTTGGAAGAGGGTATAAGGGAATTAACAGGGGGGTTTTACAGTGGCTTTTCATGTACTGCCTTTCTCTCTGGCAAAGTATAACTTAGTAACAGGAGAGGAAAGAATTTTGAAACTGTTTCATCTCCTGCACGCCTCAGAGAGGAGAGTTTTCTCCCCACCTTATCCCAAAATTCAGCAGATCTTATGTCTTCGGAGGTCAGATCAGGAAAGTACTGAAAAAGACATTGTACAAAAGATTGAACTAGATTTTTAGGGTATTTATGCCCAGTTAAAGAAAGGTAACTTTGAACTTGGTGGTATATTTCTCTA
>NW_024581117.1:6625178-6652480 GCF_017639235.1 Corvus kubaryi
TGGGCTCGATGTTACACAAAAAGTAACACCTCGCCAAACAGAGCTGGCACAGCAGGACGTGCAGAGCTAACTCCAGCAGACACAGCTGCCAGGACACCCTGAAAGTCTCTCAGAACCGGAGTTCAGAGATAGCACGTTGGGCGCCAAATGTGGAAGGTATCTTTTCAGCTTTATACCGGCTAGCGCTTGTATTTCAATGCCTTAGAAAGCCTCGAGCAGCCTTGAGAGGTAGCAAGGGCGATCTAGCACTTTAGTAGCTCTAAAATCGGTACCTGAATCAGCTGCAGAGCAAATACCATCAGCAGAAGCAAAGAGGGAGAAATATGGCTCCCCGCTCGCTCAATTCCCTGCAGTTAGAAGCCTTCAAATGAGACAGACGACCAGAGATGTTCACAGGAAAGGAGATGAGCTGAGAGAGGGCATTTGCCTCCCCTCGACCATCTTTATTAGGAGAAGGGGAAAGGGGAGGACTGGGGGCGGACCCGGGGTGAGCGGCCAATCAGACACTGCTGAAGAGTCTGAGTTACATTTGGCTTTGCCCGCGCTTGGAACAAAGGAGCTCAGAGCACATGTCTTTGGGAGGGGGGAGGGGAAGCTCAAAACAGGCAGCAACATTCACCGACCTTGGTGTCTGCAGAGCATTTCTGTCACATCTTCTCACTCTCTTCTGTTTGCAGCTTGCTCCTGTGCAGTAACCTTTTCCTCTTCTTGAACACATTAGCCCAGAGCCATTCCTGCCCTTGCTGATGGGCTCAGCCTTGGCTATCTGCAAGTCCATCTTGGAGTCCACTGGCATTGGGTCTGTCAGATATGGGGGAAGCTTTTGGCAGCTTCTTAAAGAAGCTGCCCCTGCAGCCCCACCACTACTAAAATTTTGCCATGCAAACCCAATACATTAGTTAAGCTAGTTGTTCATTCAATTCAGTTACATAACTTTACCATTATCAAAGTCAAACTAGAATCCTAATACTCTGAGAATACAGCAGCAGCAGAACTTTTCCTTCTAGCTTTTCTTTTTTTCACTTGGGTTAATAAATGTTCATTCTTTTGTACTAAAATAAGTTAAATGTCATAAGTTTAGAATATGATTTTCAATTAACCACATAAAATTTAGGGTACTCCTTGCTATCTTCTCTTTCCCATATTAGCATCTTAAGAACACAGGTGATCAAGGTATACCTGTAACTGGTCTATGGATAAACAGCCAGAAGCAAGCACCTGTTTTTCATTTTTCTGTCCTCACCAACCAGCATTCATTGCTTCTTGGCATCTTTTTGTCCTCTGTATGGTGCTTTGATGCCAAGGTAGTGTCTTTTGTATTCAGCTGTCACTCTTCTAACCACTGCCAAAATCTATTCCCCTAATGCTTCTGAAATGAAGACAGCGGAGTACATGTTAACTATGCTAAATCTGTACCATGTGCAACACCATCTAACATGGACAGTAAAGGAGAAGACTGGCATCTGGTTTGGGCTCACTTAGGGACTATCATCTGTATTATAGAGGTCAATAGGCTGTAGGACCAGAAAGACACAAGTTGTCCCTGTACCTGTACATATTACACACTGTTTGGGTGGGCAGACTTTCTCTCAACTGAAAACGTGGTGGTGTATCCTATATATTGCTGTCATCTTGGCTATTAATGCTAATTAAGAAACTATAATCCTGAAAGGTAGGAAGGGGCAAGGTGGCCAATTAACTGTTAAGACAGATTTTTTCTAAAGGAGGTAAGTCCTGGACAGAGACAATCTGTACACAAAGTTACATGTCAGAAGAACAGACAACTAAAGTTTCTTGATGTTGGTTACACCAGTACAGTGCAGACTGATTAGAGATATCAGTTGCATAAAGCCTGATACGGTCATCAGAGTTAAAAACCAGTATAGGCAGACAGGAGAGACAGGAATAAAGACAAGAAAATGTCCAGTAAATTGGACTTTTTAATTTTTTTTTTTAATAGCTTGACCAATAGTTCAAGCCAGCGAGAAAAGGTATTCTGTTTGTGGAACCATAAAAACTTAAAATTAGGCACAATATTCTTTTGATACGTTCAACAACGTTTTAGTGTGGAAACTGGAACGTGAGAGTGGGAAGGAAATAGTACATCAGGAAAACATTGGAAACTAGTTGGAGAAAGTTAGGTGGGAGAAAAATCAAGTGGAAAATTATTTTTTGCTGACATCTTTAGCACTGGATGAGTCGAGAAGAAGGTACCAGTTCAGGACAAATTTGTCAGACTAAAGTGTCTGAAGTGAAGAATCTAAATCAATATTTAGGCAATTCAGTGAGTGACCTGGATTTCAGAGACACTAAGTCACTTCAGCTCACACTGATATAGTATTCATCACCTGAGAGTGTCATTAGATGCCTGAATGCGAATTATAGCTACAAATGTAAATAATGACATGCCTGAGGTTTGTAGCAGTATTAATAGAGTGTCATCATCATGTTAAAACCAAATGTCTTATAGATACAATGGCAAGCATATAAAAAGTATAAGACAACCCAAACTCGTATCAGCAATTTAAGATTTCTTACAATAAAGCAACTTTCTTAGAAGTCACATTCTTATCACAAGATGCACAGAAGCAAAAGATGCAATAAAAATAAGTTTTTATTCTTTCTAACATTTCTAAAGTTTGACCTTCTTTGTGATTTTTTTTCCAATTTGATGCTTCAGATGTATACTGGTTTTGAAAGAGAAAGGTATTTTCTTTGGGGCATTTTTAATTACATGTGAACAGATCAGAGATATTCAAATACATTCTGCTTTAACACTGCTAAGGAAAGTGAAAGCAGTAAATAAATTAACATACCTTAGGGAATTGCTGTTCTCTGAGCAGTGGGACATTGTTAGTGGGAAGCATTGATTTTGTTTGAATTTTGCATGACACAAAACGCAATTGACCCCAGAAAGCTCTTTTGGAAGAGTTCATGGCCACTGACCACTGTGAATGCAAAATTTCCCACTTCTGCGTTAGAAGTAAGTTAAATCTATTTCAGTGATTGATTGTCTTGTCCAAGCAAATAATCACTATTAGTCCTAGAGAAGTTTACAGGCTTTCTGTTTCCAAAGGGTGTGAGAGGTAACTTCACTGGTTCTATAATGCTTAAGCAAGTATGTTTAATCGCTTTTATAGTATAAATGATACATAACTTTGTTTTAATCAGTCTACCTTGACTAAGGTATTACTTCCTACTGACTTCAGTTGAGCTGAACCCCACACCAACTCTGAATCCAAGCCCTTTTCCTCAGACATCAATTTATCTTTTGGATTCATAGGTTTATGTTGCTGGAAAGATACACTGATGAAGAGGGAATCATGGCAGTCTCCTTAAAGTTTGTTGAACAGTGTTTATATTCTGAAGTCATTTATGTCACATTATCTGTTATTACATCTTTGTCTTTGAGGAGTTTTACAAAAGGTACCATGGATCTGAATCACTAAGAAAATAAGGGGTTTGCATTTCTCTAGGATGCACTTCACAAAAAAATGCCAGAGCTCATGGTTTGAGTATAGAAAATAAGAAATTTTTTTAACTAATCTTGAAAAGAGGAAAACAATGTAATGGCAAAACACAAGTGGGAAAATGCATTGATCCTGCCTGCTAGACTAATGTCCTGGCTTGCTTAGATGTGCACTGTCAGCTTTGTCAGTTTAGGCAATTGTTTGCTTCTTCAGTTATAAGCAGTTGCCCATGTGTTTTAGTAGATAATAACTAACAGAAATGCTTCTTTTGCAAGAGTGTTAACTGAGAAGGACAGTCTAGTGAATGTGCATGGTAGCAGTAGAGATGATCAGGAACATTTCTCTACAGATTTTTTGTCCACTGCTTTAATAGTTTAAGTTTTTGTTTTTCAATCGTTTTTATTGTTGCATTAGAAAGACCAAAATGGTGCAAAAAATACTTTCTCTAGTGCATGCTTTTGAATTGCCAGAACAGCTGTTTAGTGAAGCAAGGCAATTTCAATTTCTCCCTCAAGAGACTGAACTCCATTTCTCAGTAGACCTCCCAACCCTGGAGGCCCAGAGAATGAGAGACCAGATGGTCCTGTGTTTGTTTAGTGTCTTTTTCACAAAGTATAAACAAAGGCCCTGTTCTACTTATGTTAAAAGCTTTCTGGGAGCCATGGCTTAACTAACACACTGAATTCCTTGTGCCCGTGTGCCTTCCTAGAGTGCTGAAAGCTCTTGCTGTTGTTTGCTCCCTGCACGCAGCTACCTGACAGAAACTCCTCAGCAGTCCACAAAGCAGCATTCTTTCCATATCCAGGTCTTGCACTCCTCCCAAAAGCTTCAAAGGAGGTAGCAATGACTATGACAGCAATGCTTGGTTGGTGACAGTCAGGATGGGACCACCTTGTCTGTACATAACCCCCTGTAGGACACACTAAGGCATAATAATTCTCAGCCACCACACCCTTGAGGATATATTCACCCAAGAGCAAAAAGTTGGCAGGCTCCAGCATTGTAACTAATTCTCCATTCCATCCAGCTCTTTAAAGCCAAAAAAGGAAAATATTCTCCAAGCTGTAGCTCAGATTTAAAATAGGGGGCCAAAGCAGCACAATCAAGTGAGCATACAGAAAATATTGAGGAAAAATTACCAATAAAACAAACAAAACAAATAAATAATAAATAAAACCTACAAACAAACAAACAAACTTATCACAAAACAAACAAAAAACCCCACCACAACTAACCAAACAAAAATTCTGAAACGGGACTGAAAGGACTGACACGACATGGATTGCAGACTAGAGGAAAAAAATGACAACATAATTTATTATGCAGAGAAAGGACCAGGGAGGGCACAAGCACTGGCACAAAAGTGTACTTTGTGTTCAAAAATACTTGGGCAACATTAACAGACAGGTTCAGATGCTGGTCCCATTATCTTTTAGCTGTTGAAACCACAGGCACAATGTGCCTCTGTGTACTGTCATAAGTCAGCTAAAACATGTGTAAACATATGCTATGTCAGTCATTAAGGAGAAGGGTATAATTACACTTTTAAAAGTGGCAAAGCATTTTGAAAGTAGCATATAATTTTCCAGAGTGGGAACCTTTATGAAACATATCTTTCCCTGAGTGTTTATACAGCCTGACATCTCTGGTTTTTTTCAGAACAAGAGCCCCACTGTGAACAAGCAGGCTTCAGACAAAGGAGGCAATTTGTTCTTTAGGTGCCATTTCAGTGAAAGGGAGAAGCAGCAAGAGAGAGGGGGAGAAAGAGTGAGAAGAGAGAGAAGGGCACATCGTGTTTCCGCACACAGTTCAGAAATAGATGGGATCTGGCAAAATTACCCTGTAAGGACTGCTAGAGATGCCTAGTGTCAGAGTGCTCTTTCACTGCTGCTAGATTAAAATCCCATCTCTTTATCTTTGACAGAGTCAAAGAAAGGTATAAAGTTTTACTTTTAATCAAATTAAACAGGCTCACTGTTCACTTGGAAGCAACTGGATCATGCAGTCATAGCAGGAAAGAGGCAGAGCAGGAAGATGCCAAGATCCTTCCAAATGCTAATTTCCTTCCTTTAGTACAACCCCTACATGTAAGAGACATGCAGAGCTGGCCTAAATATGTTTCAAAATCTGAATACCTTCCTGCGATTAATTTTGTAATTTCTATTAGGTGTTTTTCAAAAATGTTAGCTTAAATGCTTTTAAATTTCTGAAATAAAAACAAAGACAAAGATTATTCTGCCTACTAAGTCCAGATACGCCATCAGGCTATTTTGGCTTAGCAAGTTATCACTCATGAGCTGAGCCATAATAATCATCTCTTCCCTTATGTAATTGTAGTGGTTTTGGTTCAAAATATTCATTACTTACTTATTTTCCTTCTGTGAGATAAGAATTAGGAGCAAAGCAAAGCAGGCACAAACCTTAAACAGTTGCAGTACAATGGAAGAGTTTTATTACTAATAGAATTAAAAGTAAAGAGAAAATAACAAAAAAAAAAAATTAAAGCAAATCCTCCCCCCCCCCTTTCCAGCACTTCTCTCCTTTTACCCAGCTCACACAAGGATAACAGAACATGGGATGTTAGTCAGTGTTCCAGTTCTTGAAAAGTCTCTCTCTTATGCTTAAGGAAAAAAGGGTTTTCCTTCAGTTGCATGTGGTTCCCAAACTGCTACTAACAGCAAACCCGCCTGGAAACAATCAATCTGCTGTGTGTAGAATATCTCTCCCATGAAAAATCTCACAGTTCCTTCACACTGCAAAACATGGGCCATCACATGGGGTTATTAATCTTTTTAAGGATAAGTTATTTTGGCCTGCACACAAAGGCTTTTCTTCGCCACAAGTCTCTAACAGCCTCTTACTACTTCTATATAGCCTGGCATAGGCACTCTTCACAATCTTCACAGGCCACACAAGGATCCTCCATCCCTCCATGTTCTTCAAATGGATTAAAGAGACAAACAGTTTGTGGTATTACAGTTTCTTACCACGGCATGCAAGAAGGCTTTTTAAGCTATGCGCGAGAATCGTGGCACCGCCCTCTTTTCTCCCGTTGCCATTTCCAGCTCCGTCCCACGGGACTCACTTCTCTTTCTCTCTGACTCTGAAGCTGCCACATTGAAGAGCGTTCTTGTTCAGGCTTTACGGTGGGGAAAGCCTCGCTCCCTCTGTGCTGCTGGCTGCGTGGTGTCCTCTTCAGTTCAGCACGAAGTGTGCTGGCTGCAGACAGGAGGCTCTGCCGGCTCCCGTTGGCTCCGCCGGCTCCGCATGGAGAGGAGAGGGACCCGCCTGTCCCCAGAAGCCGCGCTGGATGGGTTTAGCTGTGTGGCAGTCCATGGCTGGTTTTAGCTGTCTGCAGCTCTGGGACAGTCCCCCTGCAGCGACCCAGGGTCCGTGCCACAGTGTTGGGAAAGGGGGGAAGGGGCAGTGGCCCCGGCCCGGCCCGGCGGGGCCGGGAGGCTCGGAGCCCCCCCCCCACCTTCCAGCAGGCGAGCTCCGACAAAAAAAAGGGAAGTCCCGCCTTTCAGTGCGGTTTAAATATGTAAATTGTGAGAAGCGTCATTGGTCTCAAAGACTGACCATTAACTCAGGGTCAACCCATTACAGTAATACCTTCAATGAGTGCAACACAGTGAGATCTCAACCCACAGTAACAGAGAAAAGGCAAAGTAACATTTCCTAGTACCTGCAAGAGGCCAAACCCACATATGAACTGCTTCATTCAGCTGACATACATTTGAAAGGGGTGAGGAGATTATAAAAGTACTATCAGTGAACACTGACACAAACAATGCTAGGATGAAACCAGCGCTCCTTCTCTTTCAGAAAAATTGTATTTGCCTCAGCAGTTTAGTATATAGAAGGAAGAAAATGTTCACTATATGTTTTGTGAAAATATAGTGACCCACATGTCTTTCTCACCATCCACGTCGGTCACAAAAGTGCTGCTTCAGGTTAATTTATGTCTGTCTGCACAAGCAATGAAATCTACATAGAAGACTTACAAAAGTAAATATAGAATAAACATATAGAAAGTAGCCTTGAGTTACAGTAAAAAAACCCAAAAAAGTTGAGAGTTAAGAGGTATCTGAAAATATTAGATATTTATGCTTCATTGTGAAGTGAGAAGAGAGTTCCCTGAACTTGGGTCCACAAAGCTTTCTTATCACTAGTTTTTCACCAAGATGAACACAAAGAGAGATATTGCTGCAATTTTGTAATACTCTCCAGAGAGACCATCCAGTTTGCAGTGTCCAGTTCTGTTCCTGAAAATTTCAGCTATTGGAGGTTGAGGCTGGGAAATTTGACAATCTGTGACATAGTGACCTCATTTTACAAACTCTTTTTCATTTCTTTCTTCGAATTCCTGAAAATAGTCTGACTTTCTGAGAACATTTTTCCATAGTGCTAGAAGAATTTGCCCAAATTTCCAAGACTGTAGCTTAAGCCAATATAGAGAAACTAAAGTAAAAAATAAAATTGTTTCGAATGTCATGTAATGCTAATTTCAAGGCAAGTTTATATCCACCACACTCATGTTATAACTATGTTAACTGTTGTTTAAATTGAATTTATTTCTCCATCGTACTCCTTTGAATTTATATCATATTCTCCTTATAGTAATTTTTGGTTTTAGTTTTGCTCTTGCCATATGCCAAAGACTCACTCAGTATGGCTGAACTCATGGGATACATGCATAGTGAAATGTGTTGAAGCTTGTATTGCATTGCACAGGCCAATCGACAACGTGATTTGGATCACAGATAGCAAGAAGACTGTATAGAAAGAATCACGCAAATTTTGGTTTTTTCAGGGGAGAAATGAGTATTTTCATATATAAAACCTGTAGCTCTCTAATCCACTCCATCTCCTTTTATTCAGTATGCAGGCCTGAGTCCAATGAAAATGCTGCACATGTGCTTAAATTCAATCCTGATGATTTCTCCCACTGAATTTAGCTACATTATTCCTACAAATCATGGCAGATTAGGAATTTCTGTCACAGCAGCAGTCAAAGGTCCCAGTCACAACAAGACTGAGCAGTAGGAAAGTAGTCACTTGCATATTTCTCCTGATCATCTATCTGAAAAAAAGAATTTAAAAAAACTTGTAGACAACAAGAGAAGTCTAGAGACCCTCATGCTGGGAGTGAGATTGAAAAACAGAGGGATATAGTCTGATAGATAATTTCTTAAAACTGGGTTGGACAAAAGCCTTGTAATGTGCATTGGATTGGATGCTGCAACAGATTCTTCTTAAAATGGTTTTTTACTCTGTCCTTACCAAACTGCACCTGTTGGTTTTCAATAGTAATATTGATCCTTCCATAGACAAAACCAAAAATGTTGTAGCTATTAAGAACAAATTAATAGAAACTTATATGCTTGAACAGAGATTTCTTTTCTCCAGTTATCACCATCAAAACAAGTGTAGCACATTATTTCCACTGTCATGAAATAAACAAGAACCTGTGTGTAATACAGTTTCTAAGTTTGTTAGTCTTCAGTTTTTTAGCATAACTAAAATACAGTTTGATTACTACAAGAAAAAATAATTCCAGTTGTTATTAGCAGCTGAAAGTAATTTTAAATTTAGAATCTGGGGAGCTGGACTCAGTGACCCTTATAGTTCCCTCCCAACTTGAGACATGCAATGATTCTAAGATCTTAATTTTCTAATTGCCTGCATTTCAATGGAGATCAAATGATTGGCTTACAAAATTTCAAATATTTTTATTGTTTTAGATATTTCTATTTGTAACAAATAATGACTGGCACAGTGTTGAGCTCATAGACAACGATGTCCCCTGAACTGACTGTTAGCACTCAGTGTCATTCTGGGTAATTCTCTGAAAATGTCAATTCAGTGCTCTGCAGCAATGTCCTGGGTTGCAGTGTATTCTATTACCATCCTCATGAGCTGTTGAAATCAGGTGGGGCAGTGTTTCCTTGCCTCCTCCCCCCAGGCTATCTTGCTGTTAATGGCCCATCATTGTCCTGCCGCCTGACTCAGAGATAACTCCCTCTGGACTATCTTCTGTTAATGAGCCTAATCAACACTTGGCCTCATGACTCATTACCCCATTGTGAGATGCTCCACCCAGAGGGAGGAACCAAGCATCCCATCGTGGATATAATCTGAGACTCTGAACACCAGAGACAACCATTCCACTGGATTTCCAGAGGACAGGAGCTACACAGCCACCACTGGACTTTCTGAGGAAGAGCAGACCCTTTTTCTACAGGATCACCACTTCAGAGGACTGCAGCCACCATTCTACCAGACTGCTACCACCACCATGACTAACAGGGTGTCAGGTTGTATCTTGACTCTGTCAGTTTGAACCAGTGTTTTCTTTTATTTCTTCCTTTTCTTTAATTTCCCCATTAAATTGTTATTCTGACTTGGTGCCTCCCACTGGTTTGTTTTCAAACTAGTACAAGCAACCAAATAAGCAAATAAAATGTTGAGAATATTAGGACATGAACATGAAAATGGAAAATATGTTTATAAGTCTTTGGCAAGGTCACATTTTTATTGTAGAGTGGTTCTGGTCCTATACTCCTTTAAAGTAGATAGCAGAACAGAAAATGGCATAAGATGCACTAAAGGTGATCAGAGATGCGTACCCCCATGAGATAAAATAGGTAAAGTGGCCATTTTTGAAAGAATGCAGTAGGATAAACATTATTATAAAGGTTGATAATACATGGAGAATACAAAAGAATGATTATGCAGTACATCAGCATTACAGCAAGTTTACCAAAGCTGAAATATTCTTCTGTTCTTTCTTTCCTAAAATTTTAATGGTGTTCTCTCTTTGTCAGCTTTCCCTGTCACATACACTGGTATATGTCATCTGTCTATCACCTCTCCCATGGTTGCAGTGATTGTATGTGAATGCTTGTTTGAGAGGGTTTTTTCTATGACAAGCCAAAGGCCCCAAGTCAACGTGGTTTTTGATCATTAACGCACCTTTAAAAGGTAGCTGTACTAATAAAAAGTGTAGTAGTAATAAGGTTAAGTAGTGCTGCCTAAACTTTTAAACTAAACTGTTGTTGCTTCTTTAAATCCTGGTTACTTGCCATGCAACTATACCAGACTTTTCCTAGATGATGATTTATTTACCATTGGAACAATTTGTCCACAGACATTCTGCCAGAAGGAACCGAAGTCTGAAGCTAATCTCTGCATCTCCTATGTGCAAAGGTCACTTTTTGTGACCTTTTATTATTCTACTTGGCATGCAATAGCATAATATCTACAGTCGTCATTTAATTGTTGGTGTAGATGATGGGATCTGTCTTAAAGGGGACCTGTAATTTAAAAGATCTCTACATGAAATTCAAACCTTATGCAACTTTTAATTAATTTAATTATAATATATAAAAGGAATTTACTTGCTCAGGTGATAGAGTTATGGCCTTTTTACCCAGGATTTTAAAAATTCTCTTACACTATGTAATATGTGTTTTCCAAGTGTTCTGAGTCATTTTCAAAACAGCAGCTTTAACAGGGCAAATCAGCAATGGCAGATGCCTCACAGTGGTGAAGTAATAGCATTCATTTGAAAGGTGACTAAGTAGAGAAGAGATTCTAAAGAACAGTGATGCAGCCCAACTGCAACTAAAAATAAGAGAAAATTGTTCAATTTTTCCTTACCTCTGTTCCTCAGTTGTAACTAGCTTTGGAGCATCACTTCAGCACTGCAGTATCTTAACACAGTGTAAATTAAATGATATGACAAACACTTCACATATTCTGTTATTTTTCATCTCCTCAGAATGAAAATGGTATGTGCATTATCTTGTAATTTCTTCTATGTTTGGGTTTAGTATCTTGTGCTACTAAATTTTAAACAGACTGGGCTGTACAGGACGTGGAGATTTGTACCTTTACAGCAGTAAAATGGAAGTTGAAGGATCAGGGATCTACATTACAGGTAATGCTTTTTGGATGTTCAAAGATCACTATTCTACATGTTATAGTTTGTTACTGAGGCATTCCAGCAGTGGCTTACCAAGCTGCTGGTGTTATTCTGGGAAGGAAGGGAAGAGAGAGCTGGCAGTGGCTCTCAAGGACACAGAGTTTCTATTCCTCCAGTAATGGACTGGTGGCATGCTGCTCTCCACAAGAGGCACCTACTCTCCAGACCGAGAGACAAGATGAGAGGCTACTTACAGAGTGTCTATGAGAAGTTAAAAGGAAATGTCTTCGCAGATACATTCTAATTTTTGGATCTTCCTCTTGCTACTTGAGCAGAGTCAAAAGCAGAGCAAACCCTTTCTCTGCCTCTGTTGTATGTTACTATAAGACTTACCACTTGTCTTTGCTAGAAGGCTGTTGATGCAAGTCGTGTGAATACATTAAATCATAACACAAAGAATATCACTGTAGCCCGATCACGAGAGCCAAGGAAAAATGTTCTGCTACATTAGCATTAGTTTTAAACCAGCATGACTTATAGAGGAAATGTCATCCGGCATTCACAAGAGTTGCCAGAATTACCATGGTTTTATCCTTTCTCTCCTTCCTATTCTTCATAACACACCTATAATTGAAAATACAACAAAAAAAAAGAAATGCTGGAGACCTCAAAGCTGTTATTAGCAATACTCAAAGAGGCAGATGTTATTTCTTTTCAAGCCAGGAAGTACAAACTGCAAAAAGAGCCCCCCAGTGGGGAGGGCGTTGTCTCTTGCACATGGGAGATCCCAGAACACGCAAATAAGCCATAAGTAGCTCCTTTGTCTCCAGCAGACAGTGGGAGGAGGAGACCCCACTGTTTTCTCTCACACTGTGCCCAAACATCATGTGGACATTTAGAGGCAGTAGGCAGTAACTCCCCAAGTTCCTATAATCAGCTTTTGGAGCCCCAGCTAGAGAACCAAAAGAGATCCATGACTTAGCACTTTATTCTACATTTAGTGCTGGAAACATAGACACAGGACAGTGGAAAAACCTTTCTGCAATACTATTATGGATCTTGCCACCATAGGCAATTATGCCAACTGATCTCTTTGGAATTTATAAAATATCTATTTTAAATCTTCTAAGGGTCCTCTCTCTTACTGTTCTGTCTGGAAAACTGCAAACTACCTTCAGCATGTAAACACATAGTAAAATAGCTGCAAGTTAATAAATAGCTATCAATAAACCAGAAAATACCTAGCTAAAACATCTCTGACTACATTTTTCTGCTGGAAAGCATATTTGTTAATATTTTCCTGAATGGTGTTTTGCACTCCCCTGGCCATTGCCATAGCCTTCCTCTCGAGCTGATCTAGTTTGATTTGATTTTAAGGGCATCAAGAAGTAATATACAAACAAGTTCCGTTTGCATACAAATTGCCTTGTATAAAGTCACAAACATCCTTCTCCCTGTGATGGAATTATCTTGTCAGATATATTTGCTTTCTGCCACAAATTGTGATCTTGCTGTGTCTCACTCATGTGGTGAGTCACCATTATTCTCTCCACTAATGGTGTGTTCCATTTCCATAATGGTCCTTGAGACCTCCCTTGTACTGTTGAAAATGCCTGTTAATTCCAAATAGGGGAAGCCAGATTTTTGCAGGTGCAAGATTCAAATGCAAAGCATTGCCTGCAATTCAAGTCTTATTGGAGGCATACATGTTATTATTTAATTGGTAGGTCTGCTGTTTGATTCTGTATGTGTATAGAGACAGATTTTTAAAATCCACACTTCTTACCATACATGAATGTCATTAACATTCATTTCATTTAACCCCAAGGAGTCATTTAAACCTCTTGGGTGAATTTACATTTGTGTATGTTTTTGGTGAAATATATATTATTTATCCATAGCATCATGAGAGCTCTGGAGGAATCAGAAAACTCTAAGTGTGTATGTAAGGGTATGAAAATTAGCTTCCTTAGAAAGTCTGATTCTGTAACATCAATATAACATTCTTGTCTGGAAAAAAATTAAAAATGGAAAAAAACATAAATAAAAGAAACTGACTAAGAAATGAAGAGGAAATTGTCAGAAAGGGAATAGGAAAAGCTTTATAGCTTAAGTGTATCTATTACATTGTCTAAAGCACATATGCTAAGATGACACAGAAACAGGAGGCAAGAGGCAGAATAGAAAGGACCACCTAAAAATTGAAACATTCTGTTTTGTCTGTCTCTTCTCTGTCCTGGATATCACCCAATAAGCGCACCCTAATTGTTTTCAAATAGTTTTTCAAGTTCCTACATAGCTCTTGCAGTGAATATTCATTCTAGAATATTTTGACTCTTCTCCATGCGAAATCACTACTTTTCAAATGTCTTTTACACTGCTCCATCCCCTGCAATCACCTCAATAGTCCAAAATAAAAACTAGAAATCATCATTACTTTCAGCTTGTTGCTTTACATAAACCTCTCTGATCTGAGTAGAAGCCATGTGAGGATACTGAAGGAAGAACTCCAGGAATATTTGTAAATCAGCCAAAGATGTGTTACATTGATACACAGAAAATAGAAGAAATAATGACGTGTTTGGATGGGTTTAATATTTCCAAAGAGTAAAGTCTTTGGTAAAAAATATAGCAAGGATGAAGCATACTTAATCTATGCTGACCAAGCATTAAAATGCATTTGCTACATTGAAAAGTTTGGGAAAATTCCATTTTAACTTCAACTTAAAATGGCTTTTAGATTTTTTAACTTTGGAATTATCAAATCCAGAATACCCATTATTTCCTTGTCTGTACATTGAACAGATTCCTACAGGGAGATACTTCTTCCCAGAATATAAAGAACAAAAATCTTCAGAAAATTTACTGCAAATCACAGAGGAAACAAGATTCAATAGTGCAGCAAAAACTGTTTAGGATATCTCAGAGAGTTTCTAGTCACGAGGTAAAAATAAATGCAAACCCAGTATCTGAAGCCTATTCCTATGTTTTCCAGGTCTCATCAGGTGTTTTGAAACAAGAGTCCTGCTCCTGCCCAAGGTACACAATACTGAGACCTTCTTTCCCCTGCAACCGCTGATGGAACCTGAGAGGAGCACAGCCCTAAGCGACGGCTCCTACCATGGGCAGCTCCTGTCAGACGCTGGCCGTGGCTGCACGTGCAGGTCACCCCTCTGCTGCTAGAGGAGACTTGGGACAGGTGAGCTACACAGAAGGGCACAGGCTGGGCACAAATGAGACCCTGTGGAAATTGGAACCCTCTGCAGGAAGTCTAGGTATCAGCTGTTCCCTTTGTATTCCCTTCGTATCATTCTTAAAAATTTAAATTCTCAGCAGAGAAGATTTGCTTTTAATTGCTAACAAATACGTCAGCACCTGTGATCTTCCCTGATAAGACCACATGTTCATGTCCAAGTTATGATGCCATGAGGATGTAACTTTACAGAGAATTCTGACAGTTGTCTTTGAAGCCTGTAACACTGACACTATCATTTCAGGTATTATTTATTAATTTTTATTAAAACATAATAAATAATACTGAAGTAACAGGGGTTTTTTTAAGCAAAATACTGCTTTGAAAGCTGTCTCAAATGTCAAACAGAATGCATTTTGCATTAGTTCTGTATAAATTTTTATTGAGTTCAAACTTTTAAATAAATCTTCCTATATCTAATGTCTCTTATCAAAGCACAAAAACCCATTATCTGATTATAAGAAGAACCTCAGAACTCACCATCTTCAAATTTAATGGACTCCTGATGCTTTCTTCTCTACCTAGACTGTTTTTAAAGCATTTTACTATATTTTATACATTATAAATGGATTCCATTCTTGGCTTAGCAATTCACCTAATGGACAATGGATACAAAAAAGCTCTAGCTCCAGGGACATTAAATTGGTTCTAAACTCTGAAAATTACAGCTTTTACAAAAAGAAGAAAATACTAAAAACATATCTAATGCAACACTGCATCTCATTTTCTGCTACCTTCACAATCTGTCTAAAAGCCCCTAAATTTCTTAATGACACAATATGTTAAAATTGCATTCCTTTATATTTAGATCTCTAAAACATTTTTTCTTCCTTACAACACCAAGGAGTTCCACCAGCAAATGGAAAATAACATTCTTGGCATTCCAACAGCTGGGAACATGGAAAACACTGCATTGTACCACAAAAATGCTGTATTTTATATCTGACCATGGTCAAAGCTGAGTACTTCAGAGAAAAGCAGACAGTCTCTGGTAATGAACCTGATTCTACATCTCACTTTGGGTAAGCAACGGTACGTAACGACAGGTAACATATGACTTGCAACTACACTGCAGAGGAAACTCCACTGTAAGGACCTTTAAAGCCTTTAATCTGAATCATAATTCCTTCCCTTGGATCATCTGCTTTAGGAGTTTTCTGCAGCCAGAAATACCACAGATTTTAGAGAGATAGTAGTCCCATCTCCCTACCCGCTGCTCTCTTTCCCACCTCTCAACAACATAGAATCTACTTTTTGACCTTACACAGCTTGACAGCAATAGCAAGCCACAGAGAGGAATGAAAAAGAGCTTTTATTTTTCCATGAATTTGTACTGCTGTAGAAAAAGGAAACACAGAAAATGGGAATCCTTCCAAATTATGAAAAAATTGTTCTTTAGTTGTGTACTACCGGGGAGTTTTTCAACTTAACATGATGGGGTTTTTTTAAAGCATTGTCTTTTTTGGGTATATATACATGATATACATAGATATAGATATATAGATACATATTCATCTTCCCTCATACAGTAAGAACTTCATGTTATAGTCTCAGAAACACCCAGGTTGGACAGGATCTGGGTGTTTTTTCAGTTCAACCTTCCTCTCAGAATGATGTCAGCACTGAATTTAGACAAGTTGGCTTAGGGTTTTGTCTAGTCACATCCCTCAAAACTCCAAGGACAAGAAGGTCCTTGTGCAACCTGCTTCAGTGTCTAGTTAATCCCATAAATCCACTTAGAACTGGAAATGCTTAATTGTGGAGGCCAGTGAGCCTGTGGTACAACGGACAAAGAGAATCCACTGGTGGAATAGTCCCTAGTATCAAAGATTCCTCCCCAGGTTAGGGTGATAAAAGAGGCTTCTCCCAGGATGCATTGTTCTGTTATGTTAATGTATCCCAGTTCTGCTTCCCTGGTTGGCCTGTCAGCCTCCCCTTGTTACTTTACATGTCCCTGCCCTAGAAGGTTCTCCACTCCCTGTTCCCCCATTGGCCCTTGCCCCATTGCCACTCTCTCAGAGTTCCCCACTGGCTCCCATTCCTTAGTCCCACCTGTGTACTGCCCCCGTTCCCTCAGACCATTGGTCTCTGATGCTCGCCCTGCTCCTGTACTTAAATGTGGACCTTCCATTGTTCTTTGTCTTCATCCCTGGAACCCTTCAGGTGTGTGGCTGCATTAAACCTCTCCTGTGGAACCCCATACAGAGACCCTTCCTGCCTCTTTGCCGTTGACCCATTTTCTGGAGCTATCCGTGTGTGTGTGTGCGTGTAAGCATGTGTGACTGTGTGGTGGACCTGCCAAGCGGCTTCACTTTGGAGACGTTTTCAGAAGGTCATGGCTCCTCACCATCCAGCACAGCAACCTGGAGCGTGACACTTAAACTTTCCCTAGGTCAAGACTGGTATAGATCTAAGCATGTCAGCTGACTTTCCTTTGGTTTTTCTGCTATGTTTTTGTAAAATCAGTTTGCCAAATACTGTTTTCTAGGTTAATAATATGGACACCTGAGCACACAGTAAGAGCATTATCCTCAAACCTTGCTGCCAAAAATGGAAGCAACCTTTCCCATGTTTGTACACCTCTATTTCTAAACCTGAACCTGAAAAAAGATTTCTCTCCCAAACAGTTTATGACAACACAAGTTTAAAACATTTTTTTTCCTGATATACACATCTCTACGACTCAGGCATTCATGCTTGGGTTGGGTTCAACAACATTCACATTCAATTTTCAGCTTTGCAGTTTGTGGTTATAAATTGCAGTTATCAGGCGGTTTCCTTAGCAGAGTAGAAACTTTCCAAAGAAATTATCACCCCCCCAACTTTCCACAGTAGATAATTAGTGTGGCAAAATAAATAAGATACATGCAATAAAGTATACAAGGTAGGAAAAAAAACATGCTGAGACACCTCCTAAAGATATTTAGTCCAAACTGAACACTGCATTGCTACTACTTTCCTCTGTACAAAGATTGCAAGAAAAAAGGAGAAAGAATTGTAAAGAACTGTAAATAAATTGTAAATATAGGTATAAGAGTTAGACACTCAGCTTACCATTGGAGCACTGAACATTAGTCTGGTGTACACGGAGAAAGGTGGAAGGGAAGAAGGAGAGGAAGACAAGAAAAGACAGAAAAAAGATAAAGAAGGGAGAAGCAAAGGAAAGAAGGGGGGGAGAAAGACAGAAAGAGAAAGAGAGCAAGTGGAAAGAACTAAGAAAGACTTTCTTTTGTCTTAGAATCTTGAGAGAGAAGAGGCATTTTCTGCCTCTTTTTACTTTCTACTTTCATATGATCTATGTCAACTCTGACAGTATTCAAACTTTCACTCATAAGTGGTTTTAGTTTTTAATTTCATGAGGTCATTTTCATTGACCTCTTTACTACTGACCTGTTATTTTAGTAAATTTGGAAGGATCATTTACGCTGACCTCTATTGCCTTACTGATTTCTCTCCTCTTTGCTCCCATATCATCTGAGCAATTGAATTTCAGTCCCAATTCTAGTTATTGGATACATAAAATAATTTCATTTGTATTGCTATTATTCCTAGATGAACTGTCTTTTTTCTGTATGCCTTTCCCAGCTCATAGTTCAATCCTTTTTAATATTCATTACAGCAGCCTGTTTCCTTTTGATTATGGCAGAGACTACCCCTTATATCATGGATTCTTCTGTCCTCCGAAGACTCCCTTGCTACTGGAAAACTCAAATTTCTCTTACCTGAGCAACCTTCTTAAGCATGCACAGATGCTTTTGATTTCACCTGAAGGCCCCATGCTAGATGTCAACATCTCTACCACCAGCATTAGGGCTATCAAGTCAGGTGAACTTTGAGCTGTTTTGCAGGGGAAGGTAAATTGCCTATTGGTTTGTCTGTTTTGTCAGTTTCCCGTAGAATTTTACACTATCAGTGTTGAGCCCCACTGCAGGATTCAAGAACCTAGAAAACACCCTGTTCCAGATTTTCCCCGATGGTAGGTTTGCAATAACAGTACTTTGCCTTGCACAGAGAGAAAGCAGCTCTCATGGGTCCTGTTGCAAGCTTTCTTTTTACAAATCATAGAAATATAGAATGGCTTTGGTTGGAAGGGACTTTAAATACCATCTGTTTCCAATCCCCTGGCCTTGGGCAGGGATGCCAGTCACTAGATTAGGTTGTACAGAGCCCCATCCAACCTGGTTTTGAACACATCCAGGGATGGGAAATCCACAGCCTCTCTGGGCAACCTGTTGCAGTGCCTCACAGTAAAGAATTCTTTCCTAAAATCTGACCTAAACTACTCTAAATCAAATAATATCAAATGATTATTTGATTTTCATTTCCCCAGCTTTGCAAATACAGACACAATAGTTTTTATTGGCAATAAATTTCTCACAGATTTATAGTTACTAAGATTTTTGTTCAATGTCACCTACGGTCAGTGAACTTTTGCCCCACATTATGGCACACATCTAAGATGGTCTCTTTTCAAGTATACAAAGTTCAAATAATGGGATGTCTATTTTCAATTATTGTTTTGATAAGGAAATGTAGCTTGCATTGGACACTGTTTAAATAAAATCTACAATATAGTATTAGGGAAATAAAATTGTGCAAAAAGTACAGATATTTTAATGTAGAGAGAAGAGAATGTAGCTAACTTACGGAATTAATCAAAATCCAGCAACAATTTGAGGGATATACAGCAGTTTTCTCTGTGTAGATTGTCAATTCCTGAGTCATGTTTTCAGCTATTTAATTGTAACTATTCGTCCCAATTTGAAAATTTTCTTCCATTTTCAGTTCCAATAGAATTCTTAGAAATATTACCTATTTTAACGGCGGGAAATCTCCTATACCAACCATCAGAATCGAAAGAACTCTATAAGATTGCAGTTCGTAGATTGTATTTTACTCATACTGTATATGGATGCTGACTAGGAAACCAGTTTTCTTGAACCTTATCCATCTGTCTTGCTGTCTCTTCATAGTAAAACTGTAATGTTTGGAAAATTCAATGTTTAGCAGATGAAGAGTGACTTATAAAGTTTAGCTAAGAAATGAAACAGTGCTAAGTCTTGCCAAGATTAAAAAATTCTAGGGATATAAAAGAAGCTGCATGCTTTTCAGCAAATATGCACATTTCAGGATGCGCTTGGATTGATTCTCTGGACTTAGATCAAATTTGTACTTTGTTAATTTGTTTCCTTTTTTATTTTCCTTTTTTTTTTTTTTTTTTTTTTTAATTAGAGAAAGGTCTAGTCACATTATGGCAAACTTTCCAGACAGCAGAAAAAAACTCAGAATGTAAAGGAAGCAGGATGAAGGAAAAATTATTGCAGGTTAGACAATATAATCTGTAGGTGACAGCATAGAAGAGGGCTACAAGTTAGGTCTTTACATTAAGATTCTGGTCTTTCAGTTATCTTGAGTCAACTAATACATCACACATTTTCAGATATAGGCATGTATTTTACATATGAGGTTATGTTTTTGTATACAGTAATTAAACGATTGCATACATCAGTATCCCTTTTTAAACTTCTCTCAAACCAAGAATAGGAAAATACATTATTCTTCAGCATAGACTTTCTTACTGCTACAAGTTCTGAGTCAAGGTTTTAAAGAATTTGAGCTGAAAAATGGATATTAAAATTACATTTAACACAATCTGTCTACCTGAAAAGTATCTTACAGATTTTTAAACATGACTGTTCATAAAACACTTGGAAATTTTTAGATGAGGTTTGGCTAAAGTAGAGCAAGGTATTTGACTACCAGTCCAGTTTAAACAGTTAAAAATAAAGAGTAAAGTACAAATAAGTAAATCAAAGTACTTTCATAAATTAGTGACCACTCTGAGAAAGCTTAAATACAGTATTCAAGCAGAAAACTGACGACTTAAGTCTCAAAAGGTCCTATTGCAAGACATACTTGAGAGAAAAAATACATTATATGTATTTTACTAATATTTACTTAAACACATGAAACTGTGCATGATATTACTATGCATTTGCACTTATGTTTCTTTTGGAAAACACACTTTGGATACTGTAAGGGACACTTTATTTTTTTAATTTATTTTTTTAATACAGGATATTTCTACAATTAACATCACATAAAAGAAATGAGGCATAATTCTAGATCAGCTTTAGTGTTTTAAGTGTTTTGCTTGTCCCTTTCCTGTGCAGGAGGAGGTGATACTTTGGCAAATGCAATGCATATCAGAACACACTGCAATAAAAAGACAGAAAAGCCTACTCTGAACATACAGTGATGAAAGTTTCTTTTAAAGCAGCCTTCTGGATATCATTCTGGCCAAGTCTAAAATGTGTCATGGAATAGGTGTAGCTAATTTCACAGACAGAGTGTGTTCAAGAAGTGGATTAAAATGTTCCTGAAATTTCCATCCAAAAATGTAGTGTGCAGAAAAATGTGAAGAATCCATGTCAATACTTAAATATATGTGTTGGCCTATGTGTAACTTGGTGTCATTATTTACTAGTGAAGTGGTTGAGAAAAATCATACTTTTGAATATCTTCTTCTTGTCTCTACTGTGCACTTCCACATTTTCTTTGCTCTCTGTTCCCCTATGTATTTATTCTTGTGACTCGATTCTAAAATTGTATGGTTTGCCAGCTCTGGCTGCTGTGGAACAGAACTGATGACTGCCTTACTGACATTCATCCTATGGCAAGGAGTCATTTTTAAGCAGGAGATCCAGCACCCGAATGCACATTGGATAACAAACATCAGAGACAGGAATAACAGAGACTCAATCATTGCTTAATCCCTCTAAACTAGAGTCTAGTTTTGAATCCTTAGTTACTAGCACACTATGGGTGTGCTTCTAAATAAGTGTGAATTTAGGCCTCAAAAGCATCTGACAGCTGCAGAGGAGTCTTCTTGCAGTCTCCTGTATATTCTTATTCCCCAAAATGAAGTGGTACAACAACATTGAGTGTTTCTTTTGTCTTTCCTCTTCATTAACAAAATGTATAAATATGCATTCACACCTAAAACAGTATGGTAATTTAGGACCTTCCCTCTCGTCAGGCAGCAAAACATAATCAGGCAGTCAAATTTTCAGATGAGTGGGGAGTAAGGACCTGAAGTGGGAAATAACATGAGCTAAGGAAGGAATTGTATTTGTGAAAACACACACACTTGCTTAAAAACACAAGGTGCAAGACCTTAGAAGGAAAATGCAATTGTTGATTTAAGATATTTTCCTTTTCAGTAATTAAAATAGAAAAATGTATCCATGTCCAGGGTAAAAACCCACTTGAAAATGAACAGTCAACACAGAGAGGGTGGGTTTTTTTAAGTGTCTCATCTAGTTTCCATTCCATTAGAGAAAAGGCTGAAAGAAAACTGGCAGTGTGTTTTGGTTCAAAGGAAACAGCCAAGTGAACATCATAGTTACCATTATTTCAGTCAGTTTTCAGGCAAATAAACATGGTTAGCAGTGTATCAACAGACTAGTAGAACCAAAATATGTCCCAGAAAATCCTAAGAAAATTCTCAGGTAATTTATATTTCTATCTTCTGCAGCAATCTAAAGAAACTTTCATTATTAAAAAACTGAGTTTCCTTCAATCCACAGAATATTCCATGCATTTTTGTACTGCTGAACAGATTTCATAAAAATGCAAGTGGGATACTCCCAGCAGAGCATGTGTTTCTGCCAAAGATGGAGTCAAATTTATGCAAATCTACCCAGGCAGCAAATACAGAAAGGCTTGTTAACTGGCAAATGGTGAAAAAGGACATATAATGCTCAGATGAGCCAACATATTTCAGCTTACAGACACTGGGATGTTTTCCTCACACTTTACACCTAGGGACACACCAGAAGATTTCTTGTCTACTGACCGATCGCTAGTAAATCACGTTTTACTAAATGCATCCTGAGGACTTGCCCATGACATATAGAGCACAGCCAAGTTACAGGGAATATGATGAAATGGTGAAAAAGCTTTCCTCTTTTTCCTCTGGCTTTTCAGCTTTTGGAGAGCTTGTGTTTCTTATTGGACTTATGACCCTGACACATCCATTTCAGCTTTTACTCAATCTTCCTTTTTCCCTACTACAATTCAACAAGGAGCAACTCATCCTCTTCCCCATAATGTCCATGTCACATCTCAGAATTTCCTCCTAATTTATTCAGTCAGGCCTTTTAACCTTTCTTCATTTCCTTCCCCTACCCTTTTAAAATTTCCATTTTACATTTTATGTGGAGTGTCTTACAGCTGCTCCAGCCTATCTTTTAGTCTCTCAGTCACATACGCATCTTTAAAGTACAGAGGCAGATTTTCAAGCAAAAAGGTCTTTGTCCTCTCCTTCAAGCTTTGAATCAAGTACATTCAGCTCAAATTTTTCATGACAGTTCTCTCACAGTGACAACTCATAAAGAGGCACCAGAGTACGAATAATTTGTACTTCTACACAGCTAAGTGTTCAGACAAATCACAGATCTTCTGGGTGGACCCACTGATGACATGTTTGAAGGGTACTGTCGCAGAAAAGACAGAGGCATAATAATAGGAGTTGTTATGCATCACAAGGATGGAGGAGTCCTAAGAAAAAGATTATTTATAGGAGAGAAATACCTGAAATTTTAAAATGACAGAGCTCAAAACAAATCAAATTGCATGCATGATTAATTTTTCAGTATTTGTACTTAATGTTCTTGTTCATGATTTCATAGGTAAAACTGGGAATTCCAAGGATGTGTCTGACCGCTGCACTCAGAACATGGTGTTATGCTTCTTTTAAAACCTGCCACACATCATGACATCTGCAAGGAAAAAACACACATCCTTTTACTGGTTCTGACTATTTCAACTGCTGTTGAACCACTACTCGTATCTTGCTACTGAGTGGCACCCCCATGCACGTGAGATGGCCACCTGAGTGCAGTGACAGGGGAAGCTGGGCCACACCATGCCCTGCTTTCATTGGACTCCTGGGCAGTACATGTCTCAAGTGAAACAGTTTAGGTATACCTAACTGCTGCTGGGCTGCAGAAGACTCCTTGAGAAGACCTCAGCTTCCAAAGGTTACCCAAAATCTAAAGGATCATTTAAAATGTAAAACCTGAATTTTTTTTTAAAAAATATTTGAACATCAAGTTGTGATCATTCCTACTAGATGGATTTGGTTGAACAGATATTTAAAATAACTTCTAAGGAGAGTTCTGTCCAGGATTGTAGCAAATCCACTTAAAAAATAGGATGAGAGTGGTTTCAAAACTTGTCTGTTAATGACAAAATTTTGTTATCTTTACTCAAATTTATTATGAAGTAATACAGATAACCTTGTGGCCACTTCACATTTACTTGGGATTCTTCTGGTTAGGGGAATTAAAAAAACATTCCAGAAAAAGCATTCTTGATGAGATAATTCAGCTTGAGACAGGCAACCAATTAAGAGACTGGAAATAACAGGTTTGTGAACAAAAAAACGTGTTGAAACCATATGTCATTTTAAGACTTTCTATATCTTGAACCTGCTATTTTCTCACTTTATAGGTCATTCATAAAACACAGAATTTATCAGCCTGAGTTATATCATTATTCCACAGTTTTCCTTCATAACATCAATTTCAAATTATGCTAAATTTGTGCTTCACTTTTTTTCACTGCCAGTAAGTTTTTCCCTAAAAGAAATCTCTACAGCTTTTTCTAGAATTAGTAACGGGTAAAATAACATTGGGTTATTGGGTTAAGTCAAAAATCATATCAAATTGTGGGTCTTTGTACAGGTGAGATTAATATTAAAACTAAAATTCCTATATTGCTTCTTTTCTCTGCCTTTTCTTTCAAATGAACTGTCTCAATGAATTTCACAAGATGGATATTCACGTAAAATAATTCCATGTTGATTTGACTTACTGACTCTGCAACAATTATGCTAATATTAAAGCATTGCCATATTTTTAAGTAAAATTATTTGTACGTATCTTTATTAAATTCCATCCTTCATATATTCAATTATACATTTTTGATTTTGTTCTTTTCTGCTTAGTTCTTTCCCTCACCCCTCACCGCACACAACAAAAATAATTCCATAGAGTTTTCTCAGGTGATGACACTTAAGATCACATTACTCAGCTATTGCAGTTAACTTAGAACATAAATGAGCAGGAAGAGGGAGTTTGGAGGGGTTTTATTCATTTTCCTCTGGACAGAGAGGTCGTTCACTTCAGTGCTTCATTAACTGGAATCATGCTGTTATCTTTTTCTAGCAATAGTCTTACTGGCGTGCCCTTATCCTATGGTTCTGCTCCCCACAGCACTCGAATTGGCTGATCAGTTGGCGTAGATGACAACACACCCATATGTCACCTTCACATGCAGTTGTGATCAGCATGGTTACACAGCCAGAACTAAGAAAACATAACCATATATCTCTCAAGAATTCCTGAATAACCACTTTCTTCTTTTTTGTCTCATTCAAATAGTTAACTGTGTGCCTGGTTCAAAGGTCAGCAGTATAAAGCTCACTTCCCCTTTTCAACTGCACTAATCACTACATTTCCAAGAGATCTAGATCACTACTATAAACTCTTTCTATATGGAGGAACTAGGTATCCCTAACCTGCAAACCGAATTTACATATGCAGAAAAACTTTTAAACAGGACTCTGCACCATAGCACTAGCTCTGGAATTTATTATCAACTAAAATCTTTACAACTTGTGTTTAACATATTTGTCTCCATGACTTTATCTCCCAACAAAGCATATCACTCTAGTGCCAACATTTTAGTTCTGTAGCCTTTGCTTGACCAAGAGGAAGAAGTAAGGTAAAACAATTTGCAGAGACAGTGAGAGAATGAAAAACCTCACCTCTTTCCCTACTACACATGGATAACCTTCATTTAGTAATTTGGCACAGCTTTTAGAAGTGCCTTGTCTATGCTGAACTGTCTTCCCACAAGGGTTCAGATGCAATAAACAGTGATACTCTTTGAAAGTGGTATTTAAACAAAATTGTAACTACATTTCATCCCGAGATCTGGGGATATTTTAAATAACAAAGATCTTACGGATCAGTTTATGTGGCAAGCAATGCAGGATTAAAATCCAGCATTTTTCTGACTGTTTTTGCATCTCTTTTGCTCTTATTTCAGACAAATAAAAGTCAACACAAGAGCAAACCACTTTACTACAGTAGGTATTTAAGGATATCTCAGCTTCTCAGAGCATTTTTTTTAAAGACACAGCACTGAAACTGAAAGAACGACTCCTTATGGGATAAGTCAACTGGAACACAGAGAGCAATGTTTCAACAGTGTTAAAGAATTCCCACAGGATCCAGAGACAATCTGTACCACAAGTGTGTTTTTAATAAGATATTCATACTGTGATATGTAAGAGTCTTATAATCATCTGACATGTTTTCAGAGACATGTTTTCTATTTTCTTTTATGGACATAATAGCATTTTGGTTTTTTGTTTGAGAAGGGACATCTGGGAGAAGCTAAAATAAATCCATATTATGGGGAAGAAAATAAGAACAAACTAATACACAGAATTTCTGGACTACAGGTTACAAACCCCACAGGATCTAGAGAGCACATATTTTCTCTCACAATTAATGTTAACCAGCTGAATCTACCCTTCCATGTTTTGCTCTTATTTGAGCTTATATAGTCAGAAATTTATTGGAATATGAAGAGACAAAGACTAAGCTGCCACCATGTTATAGTGAAATATTTTCATATGTATGCCTCTTATGCTTGAAGAAAACCAACCCCCAAACAAACAGAAAACACTTCTCTGTAGTACCTACAGGTTTCTTTTTGAGTGTAGCCCTCTGTGAGGAGCCAATTCAGTTTTGTTATGCCTCAGTGGTTGTCAGAGGCATGTGGAGGAGAGGTGCACATGTGCCACATGCAGGAGGCAACTAGAAGAAGCCTTGTCTCCGGGAGGACTTCGCCTGGCAACACCTCCCATGAGGCAGTCAGTAGGAGACACTGTGGAGGGGCTTCTCCACTCAGGTCGCAAAAAGGTCTCCACCAATGGACGGCAGAGAAAGGTTGGACCAAACCAATGGTTCCCTGTTAGTGGGTGGACTTTGGGAGGGGCCGGGGCATATAAAAACTAACCACGTTGCTGCTTGCTGGGGAGGTTGTAACTGTTTGTTGCTCTCGCTGCCTCCCTCCTTTGCCCTGGCCCCAGTCTGCCTTCTGGCTCTCCTGCCCTTGCTGGCTTGTCCTTGCACCTGTCCTGCTTTCCTGTGTCCCTGACCACCGCCTTGCCCATCGCCCTGCATCCTTGCCTGGACTGCCAGCTTCCTTCCCTGCCGTCTGATTCAGCCGTCACTGCCCACCCTGACGCACTGATCCAGCCGGTTGCCACGACCCTGTCCAGGGTCCTGGTCCTCCTGTCCAAGTGCCCACTCACCACATGTCCAGTGCCATCACTGTGGGAGCCATGCCTGTGGAGCCGCACCCCTCCGGGAGCTGCACGGGCTCGGTTAGACCCAGCCCGGCCACAGGTGAATCAGGGGGAGGAAGGGGAAGCAGAGGTCAAATGATTTGCTAAGAAGTTGTTTGTTAATGCATACAGCTTGCTCAACACTTACTGTGCCTACCAAAGCAGAATGAGAAGATATAAGACTATTGATAAAGGGAAGGAATCTTGACCAAAGATCCTGTTTTC